>NW_007260480.1:202293-235089 GCF_000164805.1 Carlito syrichta
TGAAAGTGGTCACAGGACCTGGATTAGCCTGGCCAGCCCAAGGGCACGCTGGCATAACTGGCATTGACATGCCTTTGCCAAATACTTGCTGAGGGCTCTCTGTGCAGCACAGCACTAGGCCCTGGGGTGGCCGTGCACACAGTAGGAGCTTTAAGAAGGCCCTGACCACAGCCTGCCCAGTGGATGCCTCAGGAGTAGCCCACGATGGTGGTGAGCACCTTCCCAGCTCTCAGGACCACAGTCCCTGCTGTCTGGAGGACCGGAGGAAACACACCACAGTCGCTGCCCCTGCCGTGATCCCACTGTGCTACCCACCTCGCCTCCAGCCAGGCAGCCAGTTAGAGCTCCAGAGAGGAGTGGGTTTTTGCTCCATCAAGGCTCTCTAATGCACACTCCATCACCGAGCACCAACTATAAGCTAGACACTGTGAAGGGTTCTCAATGGCCATCACCTAGTTTGTTTGAGTCCCACAAAGCAGTGTCCACTATTCTTCCCAAGTCTCATTCTCCCTCACTAGCCAAGTCATAGATGAAGAAATCCAGGCTCAGAGGGGCTAACCCGCTGGCACAAGGTCACACAGCAAGCAGGAGAGAGCCAGGACGCAAACCAGGTCTCTCTTGGCACGAGCCTCCTCGGGATGCTTTAATAAGCAGCGAAGCCAAGGGGGTCCCAGGCCGTGCAGGTAAGCCGAGCAGCGGGGAGGGAAGAATAAGCTGCATTTATAAATGCTGCACGACTTTACAAGCCTCCAGCTATCATTTCATCATAGCCCAGGACCTGGAAAGTCTGCATAATCCTGGAAGGCGCTGGGTTTCGGCTAAAAGACCGCTGTGACTGCTAATTGGATCCTCAGCCTGCACTGTAAATCAGACCAAAGTGTGGGCAATCTTTTTTCAAACAGGCACTGTATGTCTTTACGTTATTGTTGGCGGACCAGGGCCTTAAATAATTTCTGTGTAACTCAGTTCATAAATCTGCCCTCGCTCTGTGGCTGGCAAACACTGCCGGAGAAGAGACCAGACTCCCAAGGTAAACAGCTGGACTGGCAGCTGCCTCCTGGCCACGGGAAAGTCAGAGAAACGGGCCCGGGCAGGGGCTGGCTGCCCTCGTGCTCTGGAAGCCTCAGACGTGCCGGGTTTGGCAGGAGTCGAAGGGTCGGTGGGCCCGGCAGTTCATGAAGAATCACCAGAGTGTGAAGCCAAGGCAGTCAGGCCCATGGGAGCCCAGGTGCTCCAGGTGGGGGAACAGGCCAGCAAACGGGGCAGGTCAGAGGGCGGCCAGGGAAACTGCAGGGAACTCCCTCCACCAAGTACCCACAGCACGCAAATCTCTCCACACCTCTGGAGGCTGGTTCTACCATCCCCATTTCAGAGTCGGGAGACAGAGACTCACAGAGGTTGCACCACTTGTCCACAGAGCCAACAAGAGGTGAAGCCACAGTCTGAACCCAGGGCTGCCCCATTTCAAAGCCTTTTCCATGTTACACATCAAGGGAGGACCCGGGGGCAGACGGGGTTACAGACACCATCGTCACCAGACCAAGTATCCATTCGCCAGGAATGACTTGCACAGGTGTGGTTCTGAGGGCAACACGCCAAGAGCATTCACATTTGGGGTGATGCCAGGACACAACAGTGGGAGAAGGAGGGAGCTTTGCAGAGGCGACGGGTCAGCAGAGGCCGGACGATCCCATCTTACAAGGTGCGCAGAGGAGGCTCCCATATCATGTGGTAGAGAAAAGCCACCACTGACTCTAATTATTGTCTGCTGAACACCTGCAGTGTGCCAGGTCGTTGCCGGGTGACAAGGGGCCAAGGAGAAGGGTGAGAGTCTATGCCTGCCTTCAAAGAGCTGAGTGGTGAACAGGAGACAGGGCTCCTGCACAGAATTCTCCCACACAGAGATGGCCACAGGATGAGCCTGGGGTCAGAGACAGCAACTCTGCCACTTCCACAATCCCACCCTCTCTTCTGAGTCCCAGTCCCGTCCTCCCCATCGCACCCACTGGCCCAAAGGGCAGGCCTCCCACGCCCTAGGCCCTGGTGCATCCCAGCAAGTCCCATTTCCCGCTCTTCCAGCTGTAACAACATACTAATAATGGTGATAAAGAAGAGCCTTAGCCACTAGAAACCTCAATTCCCGCATCTGGAAAATGGAGGTGATGGCTGGGCGCAGTGGCTCACATCTGTAATCCCAGCACTTTGTGAGGCCGAGGTGGGAGAATCACCCGAGCACAGGAGTTCACGACCAGCCTGAGTAGCACAGTGACACTTCATTTCTACAGACAATTAACAAATCAGTCAGGTGTGGTGGTATGCACTGGTGGTCCCAGTTGCTTGGGAGACTGAGATGAAAGGAATGCCTGAGCCCAGGAGGTAGAGGCGGTAGTGAGCTGGGATCGTGCCACTGTACTTCAGTGACAGAGCGAGACAGAGGGAGACCCTGACTCAAAAACAAAATGAAACAAAAAATACTGTTATGATGCTTTGCCATATATTATTTCCTATGATCCTTACAACTTACAAACTAGTTATTATTGGGGACCATTTTGCAGATGAGGAAACTGAGGTTTCGCTTTGGGCCATTCTTCTGCAAAATAACCAGGTTATACAAAAATACATGGCTTGTGTCATGTTGCTTGGGTTATAAAAGGAAAGAAAAACCTTAGATGATGGGGAGAAATAAAAGTACAAAGCCTTGGGTTAAAACTAGACTGGTGAGGGGTGGGGCTCCCCTGAGGTAGGTGTCCGACTCAGGCTCCAGTGTGTCCAGAGACAAAGATCAGCCACATGGGCTCACACTCCCTTCTCAAGCAGAGGGAGAATCTGAAGGGACAAAGCACCACAAAACTGGACCCCCCAAGGATTTCAACTTTTAAAGCTATCAGAATATAAACTAGTATGGGTGATATGTTTAAAGAACAAACGGGCAGAATCACAACAAATGGGCAGGTAACAAGAGACTCAGAAACAACCAGTTGGACTTGAAAAGGATCAGATAGAGTGTCTAAAAATTAAAAATACAATGGTTGAAATAGCTTTTTAAACATTTAATTAAAAACATTTTTTTTTCACTGAAGTGAGTCAGACAATAGATTAGACAAAGGATGACTGGAAGAAACAGCTGAAAAAATTTGACAGCATTCAGATCGGAGAGATAAGCAGCCAGAAAAGAAGAAATATAGACGTTGGATAAGAAGGCTTAATACACCTTTAATCATTAAGCCTCAAAAAGAAAGAAGAGAGCGTGGAAAAGAAGCAGCATCTGAAGCTATGATCCACATCTACTCACAGGGCAGTGAACACTCAGAATATCAAAGAGGCAGAAGATCTTTTTTTTTTTTTGAGTTGGAGTCTCACTTTGTCGCCCAGACTGGAGTGCAGTGGCCGCTCCCGGCCACCGCAGCCTCGACTCCTGGGCTCTGGCGATCCTTCCGCCTCAGCCTTCCAAGTAGCCGGAATTACAGGCGCACGCTACCACGCCCAGCTGATTTTTTGATTTATTGTAGAGATGAGGTCTCGCTGCCCAGGTGGGTCTCGAACCCGCGGGCTCAGGCAATCCACCCACCTCAGCCTCCCAAAGGCGCGGGATGACAGGCTGAGCCACCGAGCCCGGCTTAAAAGCAACACGCAGGAAATACAGATGACCTACCAAAGAATGACAATTAGATTGATGGGTTTCTCTCCAGCAGAATGGAAGCCAGAGGCAAAGCAATAATATTTTCAAACTGCTAAGAGAAAACAACTGTCAACCTAGAAGTGGGTGCCCCCAAAACTCTCTTGGAAAATGAGAGGGAGAGAAAAGAGTAACTTACTCAAGGAGCTTCTAAAGGATGAACTCAGGAAGAAGAAAAATGATCCCACAGGAACTAATGATGTGCAAATAAATTTGCAAACATGTAGGTAGAGCTAAATAAATATTGTATTTTAAGTGATAATGCCCTCTAATATTAGTATGAACTCCAAGGTCTTTTAGGCTAAGAATGCAAGATAAAGATTCAAAGTAATCACTAAGAAAAAGGAATTAATTCTGAGTGAATAACTTCCAAACCAGCAGAGGGGAGGGAAAAGCAATAAGAAAACAAAAGCCCCTAATCACTCAAAAAAGTTAAACAACAACAACAAAAAACTAAGCCAAAACAAGCAAACAAAAAAGGAAGCATAGAAAAAGCAGAAATAGAAAGCAAAATGTAAGATACCAGTAACATGCCCATATGCATGAGTAATCATAATAATTGAAAAGGGATTAAACTCTAATTAAAAGAGAGCATGTCAGAATGAACTAAAGAAACAAAAACAAATTAACTCCCCATTTTCCAACTAAAATAAATACACCTACTACATAAGGACATGAAAAAGTTGAAAGTTAAAAAACAGAAGAAGATATACCATGCAAATACTCTTCAAAACAAAGCTGGTATGGCCATATTAATATTTGATAAAGTAGAAGTCAAACGAAAAATTATTAGGGATAGATTAGATAATAATAGAAGTCTTAAATTTCTAGAAACTTAATGATATTTCAATGAAACCTAATGATAAAGAGAGAAGTGCAAAGTCTATCACCTTGGTGGGTGATTTCAACACCTTTCTCTCAATTGTTAATACATTAAGCAAAGAAAAATCAATACAGCTACAGAAAATTTGAATAGCATATTAAACAAAAAATTGAGCAAAGGGCATACACATTTGGAACATTTACCAAAAAATGCCATACACTAGGTAAAAAAAACCTCATATAAATAATATTCTCCAAATACACTGAAATTAAATTAGAAGTCAATAACAAAAAGGAAAAAAAAATATCCCTATGTTTGGAAAATTAAAGATTCACTGAGTCAATCAAGGCATTTGTAATGAATATTTATAATATTTATTAAGAACTGAACCTTAATGTCATCACTACATATTAAAAATTCTAAGATGCAGTAAAAATGGCATTAAAAGGGAAATTTATTTTCTAAAGGATTATACTAGAGAAAAGAAAGACAACATTAATGTGCTAGGAAGTTCATTTAAGAAATTAGAAGAAGGACAGCAAAATAAACAAAATATGTTAAAAAAAATGAGATGATAAAGATAAAAGCAGAAACTAGTGTAACAGAAACAAAGATATAAGAGGGAGACCCAACAAAGCCCAGAGTTAGTTCTTGAAAAGACTAGTGAAAGAGACAACGCTCTGGTGAAATGAATTTTTTAGAGAGAGAGAAAAGGCAAAGAATGATATTAGGAATAAAAAGGGAAACATATTACAGATCCAGGAAAGATTTCTTTAAAAAATAAGAGAGGACTATGACTGATTTTATGTCAATAAATTTGAAAACATATACAAAATGGACAAATTCCTGGAGAATGGAGGGCTAACTTCGGAAGAAATAGAAAGATTTAATAGTTCTATGCCAATTAAAGTAATTAGATCAGCACTTTAAAATCTTCCCACAAAGACAACACCAGACTCAGAAAGTTTTATAGGCAAGTTGTACCAAATGTTCAAAGAATATATCATCCCCATCTTATACAAATTCTTCAAGAAATAGACCAAAAAAAAAAATGCTCCCAAACTCATTCTAAAAAAACCAATAAAATCTGATATCAAAATCAGATGAGAAAAGTATGAGAAATAAGAATTACTGGCAAATATCACTCATAAATAAAGATGAAAAATTTTTGAATTGAGTGATGTACAGAAAAGATAACATATTATAACCAAGTTGGGTAAATCCCAAGAATGTAAGAATTATTTAACATCAGAAAAAATTGTAAATTTAACTCACGACATATACAATTTGAAGTAGTTAAACAATATACATGATAACCTCAATAGATTGAGAAAGAGTATTTGAAAAGATTCAATGCTAATATATTCTAAAATTCTTAGCAAATTAGGGGTAGTGGCTCAGTCTGTAATCCCAGCATTTTGGAAGGCAAGGCGAGAGGACTGCCTGAGCCCAGGGAATCGAGATCAGCCTGGGCAACTTGATGAGACCTCATCTCTACAATAAATCACAAAAACTAGCTGGGCGTGGTAGCATGCATCTGTAGTTCTAGCTATTTGGAAGGATCACCTGAGCCCAGCAGGTCGAGGCTGCAGTGGCCGTGAGCATGCCACTGTACTCCAGCCTGGGCAACAAAGAGTGAGACTCCAACTCCAAAAAAAAAAGGAATGCCTTAAACAAAGCAAGGATGTCCCCTCTCACTAATCCTTTTCAACATTATACCGGAAGTCCTAGCTAATGTAATAAGACAAGATAAGGAAATAAAAGATACACAGATCAGGAAGAAAGGAATAAAACGTTCACAAATGACATAAATGTGAACTAATCAACAAAAAAAAATTGGAACTAATAAGCAATTCTAGCAAGGTTGTAGGATACAAGGTTAATATACAAAAATCAATTGCTTTTCTATACACCAGCAATAAACAAATGAAATTTGAAGTAAAAAACACAATATTATTGTTTTAAAAACAGTCTTAAAAATGAAGTATTTAGGTATAAGGCTAGCAAAATATGCACAAAATCTATGAGAAAAACTACATAACTGTTGAAAACATCAAATAACTAAATAAATGAAGAAATATTCTATGCGCATGGAAAGGAAGACTCAATATTGTCAAGATGTCAGTTCTTTTCAACTTGATATATAGAATCAATGCAGACCCAATTTAAATTCCAGGAAGTTATTTTGTAGATATAGCTTAGCTAATTCTAAAGTCTATAGGAAGAGGAAAGAAATCCAGAATAGCCAGTACAATATTGAAAGAGAACAACCAAGTTAGAAGATTGACAATACTCGACTTCAAAACTTCCTATAACGCTACAGTAATCAAGACAGTTTGATCTTAGCAAAAGAATAGATAAACAGATCAGTAGAACAGAATAGACAGCCCAGAAAAAGACACATAAAAATATGGTCAACTCATCTTTGACAAAGCCGCAATTTAATAAAGAAGAGACAGTGTTTTTAACAAATGGTGCTAGAACAACTGGATATCCACATGGAAAAAAAATCTAGATACAGATCTCTGTCTTCACAAAAATTAACTCAAAATGGATCACAGACATAAATGTAGAACACAATACTATAAAACTCCTAGAAGAGGACACAGGAGGAAATCTTGGTAACCTTAGGTTTGGTGATGACTTTTTAGATACCACACCAAAGACATGACATATGAAAAAAATATTTCATAACCTGGACTTCATTAAAATTAAAAACTTCTCAGCAAAAGACATTGTCAAGAGAGTGAAAAGACAAGCCACAGACTGGGAGAAAATATTTACACAAGACGTATCTGATAAAGGACTGTATGGCCACACACACTTAATGTGCCTGATCTCGTCTGATAAAGAACTGTTATCCAAAATATACAAATAATTCTTAAAATTCAACAATAAGAAAATGAATAACCTGATTTTAAAATGATCTGAACAGATACCTGACCAAATAAGATATACAGATGGCAAATAAGCATATGAAAAGATGTTCAATGTCATATGTCATTAAGGAATTGAAAATTAAAACAACACTAAGACCCACTAGAATAGCAAAAATCCCTACAAACACTGACAACAGCAACCCTCACTCATTACTGGTGGAAATGCAAAATGGTACAGCCACTTTGGAAGACACTTTCTCACAAAATTAAACATATGATCCAGACATCATGTTCCCTCATGTTTTCCCCGAATGAGTTGAAAACTTATGTCCACACAAAAACCTGCACATAGATGTTTGTAGCGGCTTTATTCATAACTGCTAAAACTTGGAAGCAACCAAGATGTCGTTCGGTAGGAGCATGGATAAACAAACTGTGATACATTCAGGCAACGAAATGTTATTCAGATTAAAAAAGAAGTGAGCTATCAACCCATGAAAAGACATAGAGGAAGTTTAAATGTCTATGACTGAGTGAAAAGACACCATCTGAAAAGGCTACACACTGTGTGATTCCAAGTGTACGACACTGAAAAAGCAAAAACTATGGAACCAGTAAAAAGATCGTGGTTGCCAGGGGAAGGAAGAAAGAACAGGCAGAACACAGAGGATTTTTAGGACAGTGAAACTCTTCCATATGGACCACAATAGTGGATACATGTCATCAGACGTGTGTTCAAATCCACAGAACGCACAACACCAAGAGTGAACCCTAACGTAACCTAAGAACTTGGAGTGATGATGAGTCAATGTTGGTTCATGGATTCTAACACATGCATCACTCTGGTGGGGATGTTTTTAGTGAGGGAGGGTATGTACGTGTGGGGATGGGGGGTGTGGTAACTCCATGTACTTTCAGCTCAATTTTGCTGTGAACCTAAAACTGCTCTAAAAAATAGTCTATTTTAAAAAAAGAATGCCTTTAATTTGATAGACAGTATCTACAAAAGTCCTACATGAAAGGTTACATTTAGTGGCAAAATATTGTAAGCATTCAAAATCAGGAGCAAGCCAAAGATGTTCACTGTCATTGCTGTTTCTCAAGAACATAAAAGAAAAACTGTAACGATAGAAAAGGAAGAAATAAAATGGTTGTTATTCACATCTATGAGAGTCTGTAAAGGAATTCCCAAATAATTTATACAAAATGAATAGAAATAAGAATTTGGCAAGGTGACTGTGTATAAGATAAACATTTAAAAAGCAATTGTATTTCTATTCACCAGGAGCAAACTAAAAAAAGGAATTTAAAAATAGATAAAACTCACAATAGCAACAAAAACCATAACAAGCATATGAATGAATATTTCAAAGACATGTAATATTAATACATGTATAGAGAAATATACAAAACAATGTAGAAAGTCATTAACAAGATACTTATAAACAAAAATTAATAACCATAAAGAGATCCGTTTCTCTCCCAAACTGATCTATAGAGTAAATGAAATTCCACTCAAAATCTCAACAGAGTTTTTCACATAAATCTTAAAGTTGATTCTACAATATATATGGAAAGGCAAAGTCCCATGAACAGCCAACGAACACTTAAAGAAGACTGGGGTAGGAAGTGGGAGGATGGACTTTCCTACTAGCTATTTCAAAACCATGATAATTAACATGGTGTGGTATTGGTGCAGGGATATAAAAAATGACCAATGGAACAGAAGTGCCTAGAAACAAATAAATAGAGCCTATGATATATGATATGTGACAGGGTGACACGGTAGATCACTGGAAAAGATGGGTAATCCAATGAATGGCACCCAGAACAACTAGCTATTCAGATGGGAAAAAATTACATTGGATTCCTACCTCACACCATTCAGCCAAACTGATTCCAATAGATTAAAAATAAGTAAAAATTTTAAAATAAATTATCCCATTATGATACATGAGGATTTATTTATAACATCACGGTAGAGGATTTACACACCATCAAGAAAGTGAAAATGTAAGTCGCAAACCAGCAGAAAATATCAAGAATTCCTATCAATCAACAAGAAAAAGACAACCAACAGAAAAATGAGCAAAGGACGTGAAAGACCTTTTATAGAATAGCAAACACAAATGGCTCCCAAACTATAAAAATGTGCTCAAGCTCATGAACTTGAATGAAAATTAAGACCACAAGATACCATTTCACACTCGGCAGACCAGCCAAGTTCTGTAATGACCTTTTTGAGGATGTGGAACAACAGGACTTCTAAATGCTGTTGGTAGGAGTATAAAGTAGGACAGTCACTTTTATAAACAAACTGACACTCCCTGACATTCCCTAACCCAGCAATGCCACTTCTAGGCATACAGTCCGGTGAAACTCTTCCATCATTCAAAAAGAGGCGTGAATAAGAACATTTATAGCAACACAGTCTGTACTAACTAGGAGAAAACTGCAACGACCCAAATGTCCATCAACAAGAGAATGATTAAAGTCTGAATTATTCACAGAATGTAATGTTATACAGTAGTGAAGTGAAGGAATTGTAACTACACACAATAATATGGATAAAATAACAAAGACACATATTAAGTGAGAAAATTACAGAGACCACATACAGTATGATACTATTTTTATAAAGCTTTAAACCAAGCAAAACTAAACCATCCATTGTTTAAGGATACACATGTGTGATGAAACCGTGTTAAGAAAAGTGGGGAATGCTAAACAGAAAGTGGTTTGATAGTGGTTCCAGGAATTCACGGATGCTCATTTTGTTACGCCGTGTTACTTATGCATATTTGCATGTATTCTTTTGAATATATCAAATATGATATCACACAAAAAAAAAAATGAGGGAGGGCTCAGAGCTAAACAGTCCAAGTTCAAATCCTGGTGTCTCCACTTCCTAGAATGTGACTTTGACAAGTCTTCTTCCTTCTCTAAGTTTCCATTTCTTGATTTGTGAGATGGGGACACTGACACCTTGCTCATGGGTGTTGAGAGCTCATCTTAACATAACACATCATCTGGCATGTATTGAGCACTAAGTGTTTGCTATTTTTATCATCACTATTAATAATGATAAACATAGTCACAGGAAAGGCAGAGACCCAGGCCACCCCTGCCACCTGATCCAGCAATCCTCCCATGACACCACTGTCCTCTCTACCTGTGGGCTCCAGACAGCTCTGGGCTGCAGTGAGTGACCCTTTCTAGCCCTGTCAGAGGAGAAACTGCATCTAGTGGCACAGTGGCCAACAGCCCCCATGCAGTCAAGGGACGTTTATATTCCTGGTGGATTGAAGTTCTCAACAGGCACTATAGCAGCCTCCTGGCGTTGGGGATTAGTAGCCCAGCCTAGTGCCCAGATCCCTCAGAGGACAGTGCAGACACTTCTTAGGCACACATGAGCTCTGAGGACAGAAACGTGCCTCTTCCAGGCCCTGGCTGGCCCCATCGCCTAGAGCTGGGGTAAGAGGGGAGGGCCAGCGGCTGCAAGGCCTCAACTCGGGGATGTGGGTTCTAATCCTAGCTGTGCCTCTACTTGCTGTGGGGAACCCAGGCAAGCTGCTTCACCACTGGGCTCCAGTCTCTCTTTTGTAAAACAGCACCTAGCTCCAGTGTTTCGGCATGCATGGGACAGTGCCTAGCACACTGAGGGCTCAGTCGCTTTTGGCTCTTAGTACTCCTTTTGGAGAACTAGTCTTAAGGGTATCACTAGAAGGTTATGGGTACATCTTCTTGAGGCCTGGAGCTCCACCCAAATTATGTCTGTGTCCCAGGGCCCAGTGCAGGGCCAGGTACAGAATAAGAGCTTCAGGGAATGTTTGCTGAACTCAGGTACCAAATGGCAGGCCAGTCTCTGCTCCCACACTCTGGGGTTGGGAATCTCACCCCTTGTCTCCCCTGGGGAAGGCTCCACCTGGTAGGCTGAAGCCTGTTAAAACAGCTTCCTCCCTGAGAGATTGAGAATGGAGGAAGGACTCTGGAATCCACTCTCCAGGGCCCAATCCAGCCTGCCCTTCTTGGTGGCGCTTCCCTCACCCTGGCTCAGGCTAGAGGAGCCCACGTTCCCAGACACATGTTGTACGAACACACACAGAGATGTGCAGACACATACTATATCACACATATACGTAGCTACATGGGCATAAACTAACACACTCACATGAGACATCTTGACCCACAGAGACACAACCAACCACACAAATATGCCACAGACACTAACACACGCACACACACACACACGCACGCACGCACACACAACCAGTCAGGGACATGGTGATAAGCATGCAGATACACGCAAACACAGGCCCTCAGATGCGGAAGCCAGGATGTCGGGTCAGGGCCACATGGTGGAGGGGACTCACTTTCCTAAAAACTGACTTGGTTTACTCTGATGTCCTCTGGGGACAGCTCAGGCTCATGTCAGAGACCATAGGCTTCCCCTTGGCGAGTCTGGCACCTGAGGTGCTCTTTTAGAAACAGCATAAACAGGCCAGACTCAATGATTCAGCCTGTTATCCCAGCACTTTGGGAGGCCGAGGTGAGTGGATTGCCTGAGCCTGCGGGTGAGAGAATAGCCTGGGCAACTTGGCGAGACCTCGTCTCTACAATAAAATAAAAAATAGCCGGGCGTGGTAGTGTGCATCTGTAGGTCTGGCTACTCGGAAGGCTGAGGCGGAAGGATCGCTGGAGTCCAGAAGGTTGATGCTGGGGTGGCTGTGAGCATGTGTGCCAATGCACACCAGCCTGGGTGAAGGAGTGAGACTCCAACTCAAACAACAAAAAAAGAAACGGCATAAACAGACACTCAGGGCAGACTTTCTACTCCATTCCATACCATGTAAATTGTTGCACAAATTGACGAGTGGAGCCGCAGAGTTGCAGGCCCGCTGGCCTGTGCACAGGACGCTGGGACCTGGGCAGGGGGTGGGGAGGGCCTCACCCTGAGACCACCTGCGCTTCTGACCTGCACTTCTGCATGCTGGCTCCAAGTTCCTTCCAGGGCACTCTCCATGAGGCCCTTCCTGGTCCAGCACAGGTCCAGCACAGCTTTAGTTTCCCCAGATGTCACTGGGCCTTTGGTCAGCTTCCCTTTCAACTGCCCTGCCCAGTCTGCCATTCACTCCTCTGTCCCCAGCACTTCACACACTGCCTGACTTGTTCTAGGTACTCAGGAAGACTGTTCAATGAACGTATGAACCCTCCCACTTTTGCAGACCTACACTGCCACTTGTAGCAGACCCCCCACCCTTGTGGTCTTCCTTTGGAGGCCACCTTTATACCAATGCTCCTCTCAGGGTCTGCTCTGGGACACCTACTCTAACATCACTGTACAGATGAGGAAACGGAAGCTTCAGAAAAGTAAAGTAAGTTTCCCAAGACTGTACAGCACACTCGGCCTTTAGAGATCCATTTTGGGGAGAAGTTCCTCACCCTTTCTTGGACCAGGGAGGCCGGTGGGTCCTGACGTCCACTGGCCCCTGATATGGGTCAAGGGAGTGGCCCCACTTGGCCCTCAGGTCCACACCACAGTTGTAGTTCCAGCTGGCCACTAATGAGGAGCACTGAGCTCCTCGCTGGTGTGGGGGCCAGATGGGAATATGGTAAACGCAGGGGAGGAGGTTGAGCTCAGTCCGAGTCTGACCAGAAGCTCTGAGGGAGGACTCCGCCCCTGCCCACTCACAGTCCTGCTGAGGGAGGATGCTGCCCCCTGCCCAAGCTCAGAGTCCTTCACAGGGACCCTCCTGACAAATGGTGCAGTCACACCAGGGCAGAGCGGGCAGCCCCGACTAACGTGCCACCTCATCTGGGCCCTCCCTGGACACCCTTGGCCCAGCGCAGCACTCTTGGGCCAAGTTGGACAACTGCTTACGAGTACAGTGCTTTCCAGCAGCCTATATAAATCTGGAGAAAAGGGGTCATTAAGCCTGGGAAATGGTGACCAAAGAGACTGTGTTCTTGGAAAACCCTCTAGAATTACGCAAATACCTAAGTTAGCAAGAGCGGGCACAAGAGTTCAGTTCACATCTGGCACCAGCGTATGTGGGCCCTCGTGAGGCAAAGGAAACACGTGCACGTCGGTGTTCACACCCATGTCACACCCTCCTGCACCAACCCACATGGTCTCTGCAGCCCTCAGACAGAGCCTAGCTCCTCAGCCTGACAGACAAGGTCCCCGTCACCAGGCCCCGCCCACCTCTTCAGTCTTTCCTGTCACACCATGTCCTGGGTCACTCGCAGCTCTTGTCTCCAGGCCTTTTCTGATGTCGTTCCCTCTCCTGGGTCACCCTTCTACCCTTTTGCACCTGGATAACCTGTACCAAGCTTCCCCCTGAAGGCCCCCCACCCTGGGTTAGGCCCCTCCTCTGAGCTCCCTTCTGTCTTTCCGCAGGGGATCTATCCCTTAGCTGTGTAACTCGGGTCACGAGTGTGTCTCCCTGTCTACACTGGGATCATCTCCTAGAAACTGACTGGTTTACCCTGAACGCTCATGCCAGAGACCACAGGGTTCTCCTTGGTCAGCAAGCCTGGTGCCTTGCCATGTGGCCAACAATCAGAACAAAGCAAGATACACAGGAGGTGTTTGGTGATGAGTGGACAAGTGCACAAATAGAGCATGAACACACACAAACACAGGTGCCCACACACAGGCAGAAGCCCCGGGCTGGGGATGGCCGCAGAAGCCACCACCCAGGAGGACTCAGTACTGACCCTTCACTGCCCTGATGGAGGACTGAGCCATGCTGGCCTGTGGACCCTCTGTGTCGTCTTAGACTCACGGGGCAAGTGCACAGTCAGGAGGAGGTAAGTGAGGGTCCCAAGAGGGCCCGGCAGGCATGAGCAACCAAAGCCACGGTGCCCTTGTGTTGTCAGGACAGCCCAAGTCATCACCCTACACTCCCTGGTGGCACCTCATGGCTCCACAAACGCCTTATGGTAGAGAGCCCCATGTTCTTTGCACCTGCCTCTGGATGTCCACTGTTCCTTCCCCAGCCCCGTCCTCTCACTGGCTTCTAGAGATGTCACCTGTGCACCTCACACCTGCACTCAGCCAAGGCCCCACTCCTGCATCCAGGCTTCCTGGCTCACCTAGGCCAGCCTCATCTGGGCAACTTCCTGCACCAGGTCTCCTTCCCCAAGCCCTCTCTCCTCCATCTACCTCAACCATCACCTCCCGGGTTCACACTTCCCACTGGGAGGTCACAGATGGGGACAGATTCCAGCTGCAGCACTAGCAGTGTGGCCATGCGTAGGTGACTTGATTCTGCTGTGCCTCGGTGATCTCACCCACAAAAGAGAGAAATACCATCTCATGGTTTAAGCTGACCCACATAAAATGCTCAAGCGAGTCCTGGCTTATGGCCACACTGGTCACTCTGACTGCAGCTACCTCTTCTTCCAGCGAGTTCCCCCACTGGCCTCCCATCCCCCCCACTGAGCCTCTCTGGCCTCGCCCCCGACTGCCCAGCTCAGAAGCCCTCCCTGCCTTCCTGGCCCACCTCTTCAGTCTCTCCCATCACACCATGTTCTGGGTCACAGCACACTCGGCCTTGTGGCCAGGGCAGCCCACACTCTGGGCAGGCTCACAGATCAGCTTGGCTGGCAACCGGCCATAACCCATACACACACACACACACACACACACACACACTCACTCTCTCACTCACTCACTCGCACATGCACGCAGTGTGGCCAGCACAGGCTCGGGCTCTGCCTTGTATTCCACCCTCCTCTGCACAAGCTTCCCTGGTTTGCTGTGCAGTCTGTTTTCCCTCCAATGTCCCCCTTGGCTGCTTCCAAACGGCCCGCTCCTCATGTCCAGCCCTTCTCACCCATGTCCCTCTGCTCCAAACCAGCCTCCCTGACGCCAGTGCTCTTCCTCATCTCCTCACCCCGCTGTTCCCTCAGCCACCCCACCCCCTCGCCTCGCGTTCCCTGTCCTTCTCCCCTCATCCCTAGTGTCCCCCATGGGCACTCTCCAGCGCACCCCCATCTCACAGGCCCGTTCCTCTGCGCCCAATGCTTCCCAGTCCACCTGGAGGCCAACATCCCTCCCTGTCCCCCAGGGCCCTCTGGCTGGCATCTCCCTATTCAGCATGTCCCTAACCAAGTCACCAGGAACACCACGCCTAGGCTCCTCAGCTCCCCCCTGCATTTAGCAGGCTCCCACCGCCTCCTGTCCCGGCCCCTCCCGATTCTCTCTCAGATCCAGTTCCACAGCAGAAGCCAGGCTGGTCTTACTGGCTGCCCAGCTTCTCCATGGTAAAGAATCGGCCCCTCAGTGTGGAAGTGCAGGTGTGAGGAGGGAAGGCCTGTGCCACCAGGGAGGGGCCAGCTCTACCAGCCTGGGAGGCAGAGGGCAGGCCTGGCCACGCGGAGGCCCTGCTACAGCTGTGGCACTGCAGCGAGGCCACAGGGGCCCGGGGCGGGGGGATCCCATCGTGGCATCTGGGAAGACTCCCTGTTGGTAGGCCCCGGGGACCTGGACCCTGTCTCGAGTCCAGTCCTCATCCCTTAGACAGTCCATGGTCCCAAGGGCCTGCAGGTCAGCCTCCAAGTGGGGATGCAAGGCTCATTATGAGGGGAGTTGGCTTCTGCGGCCTGTCACTAAGAAACCTGGCAGGTGGCAGCTTCTCTCCTCCTCTGCCACCAGCCCAGCTAGGCCTCGTGAGCTCATCCCCAGGCCTCTGCGCAGGCTAGCGCCTCCTGCTGGAATACCCTCTTCCACCTCCTCCGTGATGCTATTCTGACTCCTCCACCCCAGGCCCAGGCTGATGGCTGTACCTTCTCCTAGGCCCCCCGCCCCCCCAAGAGCCCCCTTGACACCTGTTTTCTCTTCTTTTTAAGATCCATGAGGTCCACTGAGCTATGTGCTCCTTGAGGAAGGGACTGTGTCAGTCCCAAGTAATAGATTCAACCTTGAAGTCCACAAAAAGAGGCTGCTTGCCCTAGAAACCTGAAGTCAGGGTCCTCTGAGTGATCAAGCTCAAGTCATTAACTTCTCTGAGCCACGGTGTCCTTTTCTGTAAAATGGAGATAATGACGGCCACCTCAGAGAGCCGATGTATGGAGAGACTAACAGCCCCGTGCAGCCTAGGACCCAAGCGTCTTCACTGCCGGTATTTATTCACCCTTGGCTTTTCTCAGAGAACACGAGCACAGTCATTTGTGAAAATAAGATCTATTGTTTTGTTTAGGGACTCTGTAGTAACATCCGGTTGATAATGAACCCTCTCATTTGTACAGTTCTCCTCCAGTCCATCAGCTCATGTGACTCTCAGACAAAACCATCCCCACCACACAAGCTGGCTGGTCTGCTTCCTTTCCCAGACAAAAAGAATCCTGTAATTCAACAAGTTGCCCTCTTTGCCCTGGCTACCAGGAAGCTCCAGGAAAATATAGGGTTCAATCACGATAATTAAATGAGCTTAGGGTTTTCCACATACTTATGTCCTTTTCTCTAGTCTATGTCAACTCAACCGCACACAGATCTTTCATTGTAAACACCCATCAGTTCTTACTGGAAGACAAGAACTCAAAGATAAGGATTAGAAGGGCACACACTAGAATATCGGAGCAGGATTTCCTGGTGTTTCCTTCACATGCTTCTTTTCACCCTGGGTGTAACTGAAGCCCAGAGAAGGGGAGGGGATGTAAAGCAGGGCTGCACTGGACTGCAAGCACCCCAGCTTCTGCAGGCCTTGCTTTCGGGGCTGACTTATCCAGCAGGCACAGAACCTCGAGTCCATGACACTTCTGGGGACCCAGAAACATGTTTTAATTTAATTTAAAATCGGAAGGGTAAAATAAACTTTGAGGTCAAAGGAACTGTTTTAATACGTAATATTATATGTTTGTCTTTGACCAGTGACATCATAAAATACAATTTTTAATATTTTTTAATGGAGCAAGAGGCCAGAGGGCAAAAGAGCCAGTGCCCGGGAATGGCACGCTGAGGCTCTGCTGGCTCCTCCCATCTCACCAGTGGGCACTGGCCGCCCCTACCACCTCTGCCGGCTTCCTGGGGCCAGGCCCTACCCCAAGTCTCACTCTCTGACAGGTCCCAAGAGAGCAGGGTTCGGCACTCTCACACATGCCAGGGGAGGTGAGGCCTTGCCCGACCATTCTATTTCATACCCTAGGTAAACACCCCAGACAGCCTGGAAGGCTGAAGCCTGCTCGGGCTGTGGGAGGGCGTTCCCCTGACTGACTTCACCTACCAGTCATCAGGTCAAGCCTTCCTGGGTTTACAATGTGGAGACAATTAAAGGGCTGGGGCTCTGAAGGCACGAGCCGCCAACTTCCCCACCGAGGTGTCGACTGCAGGCGGCAGACGCTCTGTTCCCATCAATCTGAGCCGGGGGCAGCCCTCACTCCCCAGGCCCACACCTCATCTGTACCAGCATGCAAGTTCGTTGTGGGGTGGGGGCAGCCAAGGGGACGGTGCTGGTCCCAGAAACACCATCACACCCATGGGTAGCAAAGAGCTCAAAGATGGAGGTTCACGGGGCCATCACCTGCCCTGTGCATGGCCACCGACCTCCTACAAGACTGTCTCCGCCCCCTCAGCGGTTCCCTGCCTCTCCAGCCCCAGTGTCCTCAGGACGATGGGGCTAAGGTCCCCAAAACACAAGATCGTTGTGAAGACCCTACAGGTGAAGGGCAAGTAAGCAACCCCAGGTGGATAGGGTAGACTATCATTCCCACTGAACAGACAGGTAAACTGAGACCAGGACAAGGAAGAGGCATGCCCAGCCAAGGTTATGATGCATAAGGGATCAGGTGAGGCCTCGGACCAGAACCTGGATCCTGGGAGACTGGAGGGCAGGGCTGGGCCTTCCTGTGGAGTGGCCATGCCTGCAGGCTTACCTGGATTCGATCCCCACACCAGCTTTTACAGGCTGTGGGATGTCCCCAGTCTATCTGCTGCCCTAGAGCCCAACTTCCTGATCTGGTTCCCTCGCTCTTTCCCAAGGCTGGAGCCCCAGGCCGTGGCCTGAGCCCCTCCCCCTGCCTCCAGCCCTGCCAGCCCCCCCTGACCTTCGAGGCTGGTTACCTTCCTGCACACAGAAAGCAGGCAGTGGGGTGTGAGGACACCTCGGGCTCATAAAGTTGACTCTTTTTTGCTTTCTTTTTTTTTTTAATTTTTTTTGAGCTAGGATCTCCCTAGGTTGCCCGGGCTGATCTCAAACTCTTGTCCTCAAATGATGCTCCCACCACAGCCTCCCAAAGTGCTGCGATTGCAGGCGGGAGCCACCGCACCCGGCTAGGAGCTGACTCTCGATACAGCCAAACCTCCTCGGTTCAGTTTTAGTGAAGGGACCAGCTCCAAACCCACTAGGAGCCCAGGTTGCCTGTGATTGCTTCTGAGGAACCGCAGTGACTAATGAAGATGCCTGGCCAGCGTTCTTCTGGGGTGAGCTCAGTAAAAAGGGGAGTCACCAGCTTGGGCTGACCCAGAGCATATCCCACAGCAGGGGAAGCCAGGGGCTGGAATCCCAGCTCATGGCCTCCCTGATCCTCAGTTTCCCCATCTGTAAAGTGAGAGCGGAATGCCAAGGCCCAGATTCCCTGAGAAAGCTCGGACAAAGGGCATAATCTGAATCTGGAAGAAAGCACATTCTTAAGGAATGCCCCCTTCCTTCCTTCCTCACACTTTAGAATAGCTGCTCTCAGGAGCGTCTAATCATTTCCCCTGCCGCATTCTTGGCCACATTAGTCCTTTTGTCGTCAATTAGCGCAAGATTGTACTCGTGCCCCACCTCCGTGCCCATGGTCATAAAAGCAGGATTCGTGGAGACAGAATTAATCATCAACAGCTGCAGCGACTCATTGCTGAGCATCCACTACGCGGAGTACTTGCTTGCTAGTTTCTTTCCAAGCTGTGGAAACAGCGTGGAACCTGGATGGCAAGGTCTCCTCTCTGGGCCTCAGTTTCCAAATGTGTCCAGCTGGTCGTGCCCTATGGCATCTGAGCTCTTGTCCGGGCGTGGCACTCCCTGAGCTGTGGATGGGGACACAGGCTCTCCTTCCCCCTGACACTGCAGATGGAGGAGGAAGGGAAACAGGGCCAGGGACGGGGTGGAGTGCTGAGCCCCTACCGTGTACCAGGCGCTGGGCTGGGCTGGGCTCCCTGGGCAGACCACCCCAGCCAGCCCGACCCAGAAATGTGCTCAGACAGCAACCATGGAGTTCCCAACGTGACCCTGTGAGCTGCTGCAAAACCCCCCATTTTTCAGGACAAGAGCCCTGACTCTGCCTGGGCCCTTCGTAGCACTCTCCATACCTCTTCTCCCCCGAAACCACGCTCCCCCTTTTCACTCAACAACTTTCATTCAGCAGGTGTCTGCTGATCACATGCTGTGTGTCAGGGACTGTTTGAGGCATTGGAGACACAGAGGGAACAACACGTATCAAGATCTAGGCTTCTTGGAGTTTGTGTATAAGTGGAGGGAACAGATCACACACAAACATGGAACATGACCGCAGGCGGAACAAGGGCAGAGAGTGACTGAAAGTGCTTCTCTAGGCAAGCAGTCAAGGAAGGTCTCCTGGAAGAGGTGACCTGGGGTCAGAGCATACCAGGCAGAGGGAATAGTCATACAAAAGCCTGAAGGGGGAATGAACTTAGCATGTTTGAGGAACAGCCAGGGGGGGGCGGAGGGGGCGGCAGTGTGTCTGGAACAGAGCAAGCGAGAGGAGTGTGGAAGGAACAGGGACCAGAGAGCTTTGGAGGGGCCCACCCTTGCCCTTTCCTTGTCCTCCACCTCCTCCCCACTCCCTGGAGCTGGGCTGGCAATGCAGAAAAATAACACAGACATCTGAGTGTCTGAGTTCACAGGCTCTGGGGATCCCAGAGACCAAGTCTTCCACTTGATAGATGAGAAGACTGAGGCCTCAGGAGGTGGGTGACTTGCCCAGAGCCACAGACGGGTGGAGTGCAGAGCTGGGAGGGCACTGAGTGCTCAACTCCTGGCCCATGCTGTCTCTAACTAGACCGAATCAAGGTGATGAGACCTAAGAAGGCTTCCAACTTCCTCTTCTCCAGTCCTTGTCACGCCTGAGAAACTAAGGCCCAAGGGTCAGGTGGCTCCACGCTAGTAGAGCAAGGAGGAAGTAAAGTGTGGGTGCCGGTGCCTGCCCATGGGGTCTTTGCACCAGCCAGGCTGCCTGTAGGCTTCTCTCCTGGCGCATTCAGGAGGTGTAAGGCTCAGGACCCCGAAGGCTAGAGTCTCTCTGGAGCCCGCCAGGTAGCACTTGGTGAATCAGACCCTGCAGGGAGGGAAGGTGAACCTGACACATGTGGTCAGCTTGGCCGCCAGCCAGCCCCCACTGTGTGGCCTCCCGCAGGCCATCTCCGCCCTGGGCCACGGAGTCCCCAGGCAAAGGGTGCGGCAGGCTTGGGTTAGGATGGGCTACAGAACCCTGGAGGTTTCTTCCCCAGGCACACAACACGAGCCAGGGTCCTTCAGGTCTTGGGGGGTGACGCAGGGCATACAGCAGGCACCGGGCAGACAGTGGCTCTGGTCTTGAACTTCCAGCTTCAAGGGATCCTTCTTGCCTCCCAAAGTGTTGGGCTTACAAGTGTGAGCCACCATGCCTGGCCAGATGGTGGTCCCTCTCACATGCAGGACGCTGGCTGGGAGGCAAGGATGCTGAGCTCTGTTCTTTTGCCCTGTGACCTTCAATAATCCAGATCTTCCCTAGAGACCTCAGTGTCCATGCCTGTAAACTGCAAAGGTGTAAACCCAAACAGGCAGACTTGGGGCCTGGATGCTACCTTCTCTTGTCCTGGACGCCTGCGGGGAGGAGGGACAGGAGCGGGCAGAGGGCGTGTGGGGACCTCAAGAAAGTATCAGAAGCATAGTAGACTCGTCATTGTCCTGCCTGTGGCCAGACTCTCTTGAGCTCCAGTCACTGCCATGTTCATTGGCAACTAAGCCTAGTCAGAAATGACCCCATAGGACAAACTGGCTCCCAAAATGTGGGGTTCAGCAGGTGCTGGGAAGCGTAAACTCGTGGTTAAATGTGGAAGGTAGCTGTGGGCAGTGGGCAGATCACAGGGCAGAGAGTCAGGAACCTGATGTGGAGTCCCAGGTGTGACACTGGGCAGGTAACTTCTGCTCTGCGGGTTTCAGTGACCCCACTGTTTAGGAGGAATCCAGCCTCTGATGCATTCCCTGGGCATTCCCCGAGTACAGGAACCCTCCGTCATGACTCTGCAGACCAGGGTCTTGCCCAGGCCTGACCGTGCCCCAGGAAGGTGCAAATGCTACCTTCAGCTCGAGAATCTACACTCTTGGACCTGGCGAAACAAAGGACCTGCTAGATGGCGCATCCGTTGGCCACTCACTGGGCCTGGGGGACCCCAATGCCCAAGAGTGTGGCAGGGGTTGGGCGGGGCTTCAGATGAGCTGCTGAACCCCGAAGTTCATGCCTCGCCCCGTGCCCTGCAGAGACCTCCCCGCTTCGTCCTCCAAAATGCACTGTCCTACAGAGACAGCCAGTACCATGGTCCCATCCCCAGGAAATGCAAGCTCGGCACCGCACCGTCGCCTGCTCTCTGAGCTCATGTGCCAACATGGCAGACTCAAGGGCGGCTGGGCTGGTGACACAGAGGGGGCAGGAGCAGGCTGCCTTCCCACAGGCGGCCACCTCCCGGGCATTTGGAAATGGCTACTTGCAAGGCAGCGGCGTCTCAGTGACAGACTCTTATTTTATCATTACCCACGTCAGAAGAACACACTGCGAGGAGGCGGGGCCACGCGAGTAGGCGCCCTAATCACTTGCAGGCTGCGGTGGCCCCAGCCCTGGCAGTGGAGGAAGATTTACTGTGGGGATGGATGGAAAACAAAGAACAGTTGTGCAAACTTTACGGAACCACATTATGGGAAATGCCTTTCCCACTTCCCACTGGTGAATGTGCTGGACGCAGTTTGGAGAGAGGGATGGAGCCCTATTGCTCCAGCACATGTGCACTGTACCCAGCATGGCTCGCTGGGCTGACCTGGCCCTGCCCACGGGTGCCCAGGAGCTGGCCGATAGCCAAGCCCCGCTGTCTGGGGGCACATCCAACCTGGGCTGCTCTGGGGACGAAGGGCTCCGCATCTCCCTTCCTGCCCTTTCACGTACCCGCCATGCTACCCACACTCTAAATGTCAACTCTGATCACATCACTCTCCTGCTGAGAAGCTTCCGCAGGTCTTGTCACTGGTCTCAGGGGAGAGTCCAAGTTCCTCATACTGGACTTTGAGGCCTTTTAAGGCCCAATTCCAACCACCATTTCTGCCCTCAGCCCCGTGCATGTAACTCACTCCAAGCCCAAGAGGACACCTATGCTCTCCCCACAAGGGTCAAGACTGTCACATCTCAAAACTTTTGCATAAGCTGTTCCCTTTGCCTGTCATTCCTTTCCTTGTGGCCTACTCCTGGAAAGTTTCTGCCCACCCATCAAAGTCCAGTTCTCATGACACCCTGGTTCTCTGAGGCATTTGGTTAATTTCCTTGCCAGACCATTTCTCCTTTGATCCTGCACCCCTTGCTTCTAGCATCGACCAGCACAGTGTGGATATCAATAAGTTTGTATTGAAAGGCTGCTAGGGGTGGAGAATGATACATATCAGTCCAAGGATCTCTCCTGAGGGAGCGGCACAAGGAAGGACTTGACAGACACTCAAATCCCCCCCAGCTTTTTTTTGAGTTGGAGTCTCACCCTGTCGCCCAGGCTGGGGTGCAGTGGCACCCTCATGGCCCCCCCAGTGTCAACCTGCTTGGCTCCGGCGATCCTTCCGCCTCAGCCTTCCAAGTAGCTGGGACTGCAGGTGCATGCTACCATGCCTGGCTAATATTTTATTTATTGTAGAGACGAGGTCTTGCCAAGTTGCCCGGGCTGGTCTTGAACCCACAGGCTCAGGCAATTCACTCGCCTTGGCCTTCCAAAGTGCTGGGATGACAGGCTGAGCCACTGAGCCTGGCTTAACCCCTTCTCTTGAACATCCCTGGTGTGTCCAAGGTGACCGAGACCAGAAGGTTCATCTGGCTCATCACCCATTTAACAGATGAGGACAGGACGCTAAGGCCTGTGGACAGATGTGAACAGGATGCTGAGCTGCCCACATTGAGGGACATAAAGCCAGCCCTGGTTGGCCCATCTGCCATTCCACAGAGACACAGCCCACTCATGTCCAGTTGTGAATTTCCCATTTCAGGATGTCCCTCTCAGAACACACAGTCTGGACATTTCCTGAGAGTCACTGTTGATTTTATCTGACTTTCTCATTCCAATAAGGGAATCATTTCAACCCACTTACATTAAACTTAAAATCTTTCTTCTTTTATTATTTTAAATTCAATTCAAAGAGTTGTGGTATTTGGTTGTTTGTTTGTTTGTTTGCCTTGAGTTGGAGTCTCACTCTGTCGCCCAGACTGGAGTGCAGTGGCCACCCCCGGCCACCGCAGCCTCGACCTGCTGGGCTCCGGCGATCCTTCCACTTCAGCCTTCCAAGTAGCCGGAATTAAAGGTATGCGCTACCACGCCCGGCTGATTTTTTGATTTACTGTAGAGATGAGGTCTCGCTGCCCAGGCGGGTCTCGAACCGGCGGGCTCAGGCAATCCACTCACCTCCGCCTCCCAAAGGCGCGGGATTACAGGCTGAGCCACCGAGCCCAGCCAGGTTTTTTGACCTTAATTTTTTTCACGTTCCACAAAGCAATATTGAGATCATAAACTTTGGCCAGCATTCCATTCCTCCAAGTACGGTGCTCCCAGGAACCCTCGTCCCAGCGACAGCTGGAGGTTGATGACTTCAAAAAAGAGACAGAAAGGAACAAGGACTCCTGTGTTCAAGCACCTGATATGTGCCAGGCACGAGGGAAGTGTGCCACACGTATGATCCCATTTAGTTCTTAGAACACTCTCCCCTTGACACAGACAGGGGACTGAATCTCAGGAAAGTCACATGCCTTGTTTCGAGGTCTCACAGTGGCTTACGGGGCAGGGCAGGGATGCGAGCCCCAGCGACTTTCCCTGCACTCTACCATGGGTCCACTCTGGCCCATGGACTCCTAGCTCAGGGTGTGAATAGAATGGGGAGGTGGAGAGATGGCGGTAAGGCGGAGTGGGGAATGGAAGCGGGCAGAGGTGCAGGGGAGAGAGGCAGAAGTGGGGTGGGGTGGATTGTAGAGTCAGGAAGGAGGAGACCCAGCAGAGCCCCAGGCAGGGGGCTCAAGGCCAGGAACTGCACAGTTGGCCAACCAGTTCCATTCCTGATGGAGACGCTAGCCGGGAGGAACACACCTGTGAGCCCGCCCTCTCTGTACTCAGAGGTGCAGCTGCAGACAGGAGCACTGGACTAGGAGCCAGGAACTCAGCTTGAGCCCAGCAGCACTGAGTAGAACTCCCTCTGCAGAGCACTCTGTGGTTACGGAGCACGTCTCCTCACCACCTGGTCCCTTTGGGCTCGCTCTTCCGGGCGAGCGCTGCAGCTCCCATGTACAAAGGCATCCACTGAGGCACAGCCTTCTCCAAGGCTGCAAGGCCAGGAAGCAGCAGGGCTTGGGCAAGGCTCCAACTCCCTCTACTGCCAGTCCCCCTGCCCTTCCCCAGGCAAGCCATTTCCATCTGGAGCCTCCGTCTCCCCTCGGTGGCTGGGGGTCCTGAGAACTGGAAGGAGGCCTCTCCATATGAAGACCCCTGGGTTTGCTCCACTAGGGGAGGGAGGCAAGCATCCCAGGACAAGCCCAGAGCTGAAGAGCTGACGCTTGGATGGGCATTCACATCTGCTGGGCCCCAACGAAAGACAGTCTGCTGTGCCCTCTGAGTGCTAGACATCACCCCATTTCATAGCCCAGGAAACTGAGGCTCAGCACAGCCAAGTGATTCCCCAAGGTCACAGAGCTAGTCCACCACAGAGCTGGGACTTCCAGCAGCCTTTTCTGTCTCTTTGTGAGTACTCACAACTGAACAGCCACCTACCTATTTAGACTTTCCCTTTTGTCCTTCCCTAATGCAGATTATCCAGAACACTAATTTTGGGTCTGTTTCTCATCGAAGCCTCAAGCCCTATCACCACCATTTTATAGGTAAGAAAACTGAGGCTTATAGGCATGAGGTTATAATTGCACGCAATCACGGGCTAACAGGTAGCAAAGCCATGCTTCAAATTCTGGTGGGTGGATGTGACAATCTTTAAAGTCCCACCAATGTTGGGACTTCATAAAAAACTGCTCAGGAGGACCGTGTCCAGGCAGCCTCACCCAGCCTTGGAGCAGAGAGGCCGAGGACTACAGGGCAGAGTTTCTATCCTAGGGACGTGGGCTCAGCTTCCCTATTACAAAGGCCAGGACAGACATCAAAGGGCATGTGGCCCCCAAGACACTCGGTCACACCAAGAGATACTGTTATATGTGGGGCAATACACGCAAAAAGAACAGGAGACAGAAAAGGGAGGTTTTCTGGACTGGGTTGTGAAGGATGGGTAGGAGTCTGCCAAACTGGGAAAGGCATTCCAGACAGAGGGACCAGCAAAAACCAAGACCCAAAGGATTCAAAGAACCTGGAGAAGCAGACTCCCCAGGAATTTAGGCAGAGAGGCAGCTTCAGGGCAGGGAGAAATCAACAGGGCCGCCAAGGGCTACTGTGACGGGCAGGCAGGAGGAGGACTGACATGGGCCCAGGAAGGCACTCTGGACACCACCTGCAGGCTGCTATTGCTCACAACAGTTTTCTCCCAGACCCTAATGTGGTGAGGAGGTGGGGCCTGGCGACTTGAGCTGGTGGGACCCGCCTGGTCCCTCTGGGCTCATCTTCAGAGCAGACACAGGGCAAGGGTTCTAAAATATGTTCCATTTGGCAGCTTTGTAAGGTGACCAGTAACCTCAGCTGCCAGGAAGGAGGCTTGTTTTCAGGTGACCCCTTTATTTTAAAGACGGTGAACCATCTTCCTCCTCCACCCACAAGGAGCTCTCTCCTCCAAGACAAAAGGCCCATCGAGTCAGCAGGCAACGGGCACTCGGGGTGATGGGTGGTGGCTTCTTGAAAAAACAGTTCCATGCAAATGCCAGTCAGTTTCCCCACTGAGGGCCCTTTGAGGCCAGGCCTGTGTTGGTTCCCTTCTGGGACCCCAGGGTCCCACGAGGGGGCATGCAGCAGGTGCTCAGTGGCAGCTTACAGAATGAGCTTCAGATTCAGAAATTCTCTCAGCAGTTACGGATACACTGATGAGTGTCTGCCTGGGAGGTGGCCTAGGGCTGTGGCTAGCATACAGTGTCTGCAGTCAGGCTGGGACCTGGGTTCAAGTGTGGCCCCATGACACATTTGGACTGCATGTACACTTGGGCCTGAACTCAACTGCCCTTTCCTCATCTGCAAAATGAAGACAATGATTCCAGCCTCCAGGAATGTTCTGAGGGCTGAGATCATGCACGTGAGAGCCCTACATACAAGGAACGGCACCCAACAAGTGTTTCGACAATGTCCCCACCCCCTTGACCAACCTGGACAAGGATGTGAGGCCAGGCCTCAATCCCCAGCAACTCTCTCCTGCTTCAGCAACAATGCCACAAGACTCCAAGGCAACGTTCCTGCCACCAGTGGCGCCAGGAGTCACATACCACCTCACCTCCATCTCTGTGCCCCAGCTCCCAGCACGGGGCCAGGCACGTGGAGAGTCTCACCCAAGTGAGGCTGGTGTTTCGAGGGGTGGGGGTGACTCTTTCCTCTCTTGAGGGCCACTTCCCATAGTCTAAACCTTCCCCAACTTTTGCTGACTAGCCCCTTCAGGAAACATTCCCTGCTAAGCCATGCCTGTCTGCTGTGCAGTCCTGGGCCCCTGACTGCCCTCTCTGGGTCTGTCTTCCCATGACGGGATGGATGGTAGACCTGCCTGCTCAGACATTTCAGGCTCCTGGATAATTCCCTGAGATGAGATGCTGGGATGAGTCAGGGTGTTTGCTGGCTCCTAAACATGCCCAAACCTACAGGGCTGGCCTCAGGACATGGGGTGCCCAGGGACCCCACCTGCTATGATTTGAAAAGTACAGAGGTGACTCTCCTCTGCTGTCGGAAGAGGAGGGGCAAGGGTGAGCGGCAGGAAGGCACGTGGCCTGTGAATGGTCCCCGCAGCCGAGCCAGGCAACAAAGAACAAGCCCTTTGAAACATACAGCTTCTTCTTCTCTAAAATGGGTGCAGTGATTCGTTGCTGGACATAGTGTGTCTCCGAATATCTTAATTCCCTTCTCCCTCAGGACATCCCATAGGATATGAGTCCAGAACCCCAATCAGGCCTCTCTCACAGGTTGGCTGGCAGGTCAGCAGGTGCAGGGATACCTAAGCCCCGCCACTCGGCAGACGGCATGGTCTTGGGAAGTGACTCGGCCTGTCTGAGCCTCTGCTCTGCTCAGTGTTGTTCTGAAGATGGAATGGGGAACAGCTAACACTGAGCCAGGATGAAGAATATCTGAGTTTTAGAAAAAGCAACGCCCTTTACCTCTCCCACCCCTCCCAGCACTCAAGACTTTGTTTCTCAGGGGTTGGGGGTTGGGGCAAAGCAAAAAGGGGAGATCAGAAGCCCCAGAATTAGGAGGGATGAGAATAAGTTTGGCCCAGGCTGGGAGATGGTCAAGGCCCTCCCAGGAGGTCCGCCAGGTAGGCTGGTGTTCTGAGTTCTTTGGCTAATTAAGGCTAGTCAGTAATACTCAGCTTTTGACCAGATGTATTTCCCTGGTCCTGGGTTCAAAGGCACCTGGGACAGACTGGCCAATAGTGGAGAGAGGTGTAAGTGATGAAGATCAGTGGCCACCGCAGCTGAAGCCACCAGAGGCACCTGAGCAGGATGACAACCCGGCCCTGAGACCCCAGCGGCTTATCAGGGCTGGGAGGACAGGTACAGAGCCTCCTCCCTGTGCTTCTGGCCCGGCTGTCCAGTTCCAGCTCCAGGCACCCTGCACGGCACTGCCTGATCTGCAGGTGACTGTGAGGGAACAAGACGCAAAGAATCAGGGATCCCTGGCAGACACAGGACGGCAAGACCAGCGAGCTTGCCCTGCTGGTGCACCTGCCATGTGACTGCCCTCCCCCTCAACCCCACTGACAGCAGGGGCTGCTGTGTTCAGCTGCCCTCAAGGCCAGTCACTGATTGGATTTTTTTTTGAGGCAGGATCTCCCTCTGTTGCAAGCTGGAGTGCAGTGGTGTGATCACAGTTCAATGCAGCCTCGACCTCCTGAGCTCATGTGATCCCCCTGTCTCAGCCTCCCAAGTAGCTGCGACTACAAATGTGCCACAACATCCAGCTACCTTTTACATTTTTTTGTAGGGATGGGGTCTCACTATGTTGCCCAGGCCTTGGGCAGATCTTGAACTCCTGGGCTTGAATAACTCTCCCTCCTCAGGCACACCCCCCCCAGTGCTGGGATTACAGGCATGAACCTCTGCATCTGGCCCTGACAGTTTCTTCATCTGTAAAATAGCTACAAATGATCTTGTCCTAACTCTAACCCCTAGGACTGCCATACAAGCCTTCTGAGATCAATGCTAAGCAGTGTGACGGGAAAGAAGAGAATGAGCCGGTCACTTTCCCTTATGCCAACTCTTTAAACTCCAATCACAGCCACCCTAAAAGGCAAACAGTATTCTTGTCCCACCTTACAAGTGAGTATGCTAAGATTCAAAAAGGGTAAGTCACTTGCCTGAGGTCACACAGCTGGCAAGTGACAAAGCCAGGCTAGGACCCCGGTCTGTGGACTCCAGGCCTGGGCTTTTCACCTCCAAAATGCCTTCAGATTGTGCTCACAGCTTGGGCGAAACTTCCCGAAAGTGAGGGACTCTTCTCATTACCATTGTTATTTTCTAAAGCCCAAGGCAGAAAAGGGGGCTGTCAGGAGACGGTCTCCCTTTCCTCTCTGCCTCTCTGTCCCCAGCCTGCTCACTTCTGCAGTCTCAGACAATCAGAATTCCGGCCGTCTGGGAGAACCAACCTAAGAAAGCATGAAATTAATCTCCTCAAAGTTAACGTCTTGGAGGCGTCGCGTCAGTATTTGGATTGGACGCGTCACCTTGTTATCGTAAGGCAGATGAGCCCCGCATTTAATAAGGCTAAGACAACTCGGGCAACGTCAGAAACATAACAGGATATTGCAAAGAGATTAGGGAGCTTCCTCTGGGCAGTGTGGATGGGCCGTGCAGAGGGCAGGGGGAGGGGGACGGCTGGGGCGGTCTACCCCAGGGGCCCGCGAGTCCGCAGCCCGGGCCTGGCCCGCGGACTGGACACCCGGGCCGAGGGGAGCCGGGTTCCACGCGGCACAGCGAGGTCTGCCTGGTGCCGGAGCAGAGGCTCCACGGGCTAAATTTAAACCAGCTGCGAGAACGGAGCCTACAGTTGGATGGGGTGGGGGGAGGCTTACCTCATGAAAGAACTGTGGAAACGGCTGCTGGAAAGATAATAAAAGGATTAACTGCTATTTTAGTGGGCCATTTACTCTTCAATCAAAGTGTCTCATCTATTTCCTGTTCTCCAGAGGCTCTGGGCCCAAAATTCCTTTGTCTATTACAGTGCATGGTAGCAGAGGCCTGTCATGAGAAATTAATAATTTTACAGGGAAGGGAGATTTTATTTATCTGGGTGCGGGTGGGGGCCCGCCCCTTCCCCTGGGTTACCCACTGCGCCAGCATCACGGGGAAGGGGGAACACTCCCTCCCTCCCAGTGGGCAGGAGGGGCTCGGAGGAGGCATGAGGAGGCCTCCGACGCCCAGATCACAGCTGCTGTCCCCAGATGGTGGCACCCAGCAGGGCTGGCCTGCAACCCCAGAGAATGATCAGTGCAGCAGAAGATCTACCCAAGCAAGAGCATCACACTTTAGAAAGATGGAAGTTCAAATTCCACTTCAAGGTTTACTAGCTGTGTAACCTCAGGCAAGTTATTTTTGTTATTGTCTCCGTCTTTACCATTATGATTCTCCGTCTCTCTTATGACTGTTGCTGCTGTTATTATTTGCCTCCAACTAGCCGTGTGACCTGGGGCAAATAAATTATGCCATCTTTCTGAGCCTCGGTTTCCTCATCTGTAAAATGGGGGTTAACAGTATCTACCCCGCAGGGTTGTGTTGAGGACCACATGAAGTTATCACTTAGAACAGCACCTGTGCACAGTCAGCACTCAGAAGCTGCTTGCTGGTATTACCATCACCACAATCCTAAACTCCCAAAGAGGCGAGACCATGCGTTCGCACAGGAACAGGGGGAAGGCCAGTACCACCCCACTGAACCTTTGCTTCTTCACCTGGTTTTACAGGACTGGTAAAGATTAAATGCAACCATAAGTGAAGGTGTACTTGGCTCAGCCCTCACCTCCTCCGTGAAGCCCTTCAGGGCTCCCCTCCCTATGCAAACTCCACTCCAAGACCTGTCACTGATCTCTCACCCATTCCTAAGCATAAATGCCCCTAGGGTAAGGACTGTGGCAGGCCTAGGTCTGGGACCCCAGGGCCAAGCAGGCACAACTCAGGTGTACGCCCATGGAGTCTGTGGAATCCAATGAGATCCTGGCAGGAGGCCCAGGAAAGATTCTGAGGCTGCACTGAATAACTCCGGCCCCTCTGACCCCTCCAAGCTGGAAAATGGGCAGGAAGGCCTAAATCCTCCCCAAGTCCCTGAGGTCCAACACGGTTACCCCTGGATGCCATGATTCCATCCAGAGGGCTTGGCTGTGAGAAGGCCACTGACCACACCACAGCAAAGTTCCTTCCGGTCATGGAGCCTCCTCTTATGCCCCACAGATGCCCGTGGTCACCCACAGGAGAGAAGACAGTTCAGCAGCTGTCAGTTCCAGGGCCTCAGGGAAATATGGGGCCCATCAGTCCTCCTGGCCTGCAGGCTCTGTCCCTTAGTCATCTCCTTCCAGGTCGGGACACGTGAGACAGACCCCAAACAAACTAGGGCATCCCCGGGGACAGGCCTAGCCACCAGCCCTCCCTCCAGCATCCTTTCGGCTCAAAAGCACACAATAAAGGTAAGCTGACAGCCTGCTAGAGGCAGCCTCTCCCCATCGCCCCTCACACGCCAGGACATCGACCTCAAGTCCCCTCCTGCCTCACCTCAGCACAGGCCTTCATCAATGCCCACTTGTCTACAAAACGAGCTCCTCCTTCAAGCCCCAGCCTCCTCAATGCTGCAAACACTGACCCCACTGGATGCCTGGCTCCCAGCTCCACAGGTGGGCGGGCCCAGGGCGAGCACAATGCTCTGGGGGACAGAGCTCATGCTGCTGGCTGCCAACACATCCTGCCTCCCTGGCCCCTACAGTGTCACACTGGGCTCTGAGCAGGGACACTGCAACCCTTCCCTGACTGAACACGAGGGACGCCCAGCGACGGCGTCAGAATGCAAGTATGGGCAAGTACGGATAAGCATGACCTTGGCTGCAACACTGGCCCCTGCAGACCAGACTCACTGCGCCCCACAGCTGGGTGCCCTGGTGGCCTCTGCTTCTCATCATGCAAGCACCCCAAGGCCCATCCCTGAAGCCCCAAGCAGGCGTCACTCCTGGTGGCCAGTTGGACCCGGGCGGTAGGTACGGCAGTTAGGTTGAGGATATCAGGGAGTGAGACCGTTCTCCCCAGCCTCTGACACAGATTTATCCCACAGCAGGAGCAGAACACAGACGTGAGCAGTCAGAAGGGCCAGAGGCCCAGTTGCCCACAGTTGTGTGCATGTGTGCACGTGCATACTCATGCCTGTCTCTTCCCAGAACCCCAAATCTCCACTCCAGCCACCACGCTGTAGGTGCCTCAGCTACTCACCCCTGGCCTTACTCCAAAACCTGCCCTGGGGACCTCGGCTCTCCCAGAAGGCTCAGGGAGCCTCCCTGGGAAGGAGGCCGGGTGAGGCTCGGGCACGGTCTCCAGTCTCATCTGGTCACCAGCAGGCAGGACATGGAGCATGTGTGTGCATGGCACCAGGCCCGATGGCACGTCTGATGCCTCGAGGTGGGAAACGGGGCATCAGGCAGGTACAAGGGGCTCCTCTGCTAAGGTTCTGGTGACAGGGGCACTGACTGTCCTGACCAGGGGCCACAACCATGGCATCAGTCCTTTCCTCCCCCACCACAGGGACCTGAGCCAGCCCTGGGGAAGGGGTCCAGGGCACCTTTCTGGGGCAGCGAGGCCGGGCCTGCCCCACCGCCGGGCGGGGTGGGAACTCACCATGCACTTGTTGGGCTTCTCGCCCGAGTGCACCCTCATGTGGATGAGCAGCTTGTAGCGGGCGTTGAAGGGCTTGTAGCGGCGCACGCAGCCGGCCCAGAAGCAGGTGAAGTCCTCGCCCTTGCGCTGGTCGATGTGGCTCTTCTCAATGTGCCGCACCAGCTCCTCTTGCTGCTCGTAGGCCGCGCAGCAGTCCACCCAACGGCAGGCCT
>NW_007260480.1:235109-270980 GCF_000164805.1 Carlito syrichta
AGCCCGCGCAGCAGCCCCCCCACCGGCGGGCCTGCTGCCCGGCCGCTGCCCTGCCCGCCAGCCCCAGCCCCAGGCCTCCGAGGCCCGGGCCAGGTGGCAACTGAGGCAGGGGGTACGGGGGCGGCAGGCCCTGCTGGTGAGGCCCGAAGAGCTCTGAGAACTCGTCTGTGGGCTCCTGCTTCAGGAAGCCTGCCTTCCTGCAGGTGTCAAGTTGCAAGCTGCCCTCGTGGCCCTCAGAGGATGGAGCGCCAGGCCGGCCCCGCCTGGGAGGAGCCCCAAGGTCTCCAGGCAGGTGGGGGCTCCGGAGTCCATTTACACAGGTGACCAGAGCCGCCTGGGAGGAGCGGATGATGGAGGTGACGTCGGAGGAGGCACAGGGTGAGGAAGAGGCCGAGGAGGTCGGGGGCAAGCCCAAGAGGCAGCAGCGCTTCAGACCGCCCTCCGGGAGGTGGGCCTCAGGCTGGGGGCCCAGGCCAGAGCTGGGTTCGCTGCCCAGAAGGTAGCAGGAAAGCGCGGGGTTGGCGAGGCCTCGGCCCGAAACGTCCAGGTCTGTGTGCAGGCCAGTGGCTGGCGGGACCCGACAGTGGGCAGACAGGGGTGTGCGGGCCTCGGCCATGGCCTGGTAGGCAGGCAGAGACTCCTGCTTGATGTGTTGTGTGACTGGGAGGCTGCCGTTCACATATGCGGCCTGGGGTCTGGGAGACCTGGAAGACAGTGGCCAGAGAGGTCATGAGAGAGTAGGCATTCCACAGCAGGGGAACTGAGGACTGAGGGAAGGAGACGGCCAGGGCAAAGGCTCGGGGAGAGAGAGAGAAAGAGAGAGAGAGAGAGAGAGAGATAGGTGGTCTGGAGAGAGGGAGAGAGAGGAAGACATGGGCTGGGGAGGGAATCAGGAGAGGTGGAGGTCTGACAGGTGACTGTGAAGAGGAGAACGTCAAGACAGAGGACCTTTCGTCCTTTTTACCAAAACCCAGCCCACCCCTCCAGGCCTGGCTGCCCCCTCCCTGCCCCAGGCCTCCCAGAGTCTGCCCTAACCCCACCCCATGGCCTCCTTGGGAATTCTGTAGGAAGAAGGCAGAGCCTGGCATTCCAAGAAACACTCAGGTCCAGTGTGTTTTTAAATTCCACGAACATGTCTCTTAAGTCTTGCTTGATGTTTGTAATCTTGCTTAACCTCTAAAAATGCTAATTGTTCTGCCCCAAGCAGCCTATCTTCTCCACTGTTAACGTCAATGGGTCATGGTGGGAGGGACGTCTCAGGAGTCACCAAAGGGGAGCGGTCCCAGGACTTCAGGCCCAGATGCCGTGATGCATGAAATTGTGGAACGCCGTGGGGCAGGCCAGGTCGGGCAGCACGTGGGAGCGCACAGACTTGAGGCCAGGCTCGGCCACAGCTCACTCGTGCACACTTGGGCGAGGTACTGTGCCATCCTAGGGAGGAGCTCTCCTCTGCCATAGCACAGGAGGCCAAGTTTAAAGGACACAGGGGGATACTGCACTGACGCTCCCGCCATTCTGAGCCGAGAAATCAGGAAAGGTGCAGAGAGAAACCCCAGGGCCTGTCACCAGAGCACTCTGAAAAGGGGAAGGGCCAGGAAGGGGAGTGGGGCTGGGAGTCGGAGAAGCCCCCGCTGCTTGGCTGGGCAGAACAAGAGGCCGGAGTCTGGCTAGGACATGCCATGCAGCCTCACCCTGTCTGAAAGCTCCCAGTAGCTTAAAGATCTGATAGCAAAGTTGAAACTTGGTGGAGCTTAAAAAAATTTAAAAAGCACAGCGGCTCCTCAGGGCACCATGACCCGGGGCCTGGGAAGGTGGGTGTGGGCAGGAAACAGCAGCCAGCTTAACATCTGCTTGGAGCAATCCCTTTGAAAACAGCTTCAGGTAAATCAACCCAAACCAAGAGAGGAGAAGGGTGGCAGCAATCCGTGACGCGTGACCCGCATCACTGAATACTGACAGCAGACCTCGGCGTGGCATCAGGTGGGGAGGGTGGTTGGGGGCCGGAGGTCTCACAGCTCCCCACCCACAGAGGCAGTGTGGAGCAGCCTTCACCATTTCTGGGAGGCCCACCAAGTGGGTCCAGCCCTGCCCTGCTGCTGAGCCCTGTGCACCCTATAGGGCGACTCCTACCACATCTCTAGAAATTGCGGGCTTGGTTCCCTCAACAGAGCAAACGGCTGTGAAGTAGCCAGATGTGTGGGGCACCTTCCTGAGGGCCACCTCATGCAATCCCAACGCAATGGGAGATGCAAGTAGTAAGTATCTGCTGAATGCACATCTGCAAGCTTCATGGCAGATGGTACCTACCATCTTTTCCGATGATGAGAACTGAAGTGACTCGCCCCACCCACAGAGGCAGTGACAAGCAGGAACTGGAGCCTGTATCTGTCTGAATCAGACGGCTGGGATTTCCCCACAGCATGTACCCCCCCAGCTTCCTCCTCTATGGAATGATTTAATTTGATGACCATCACATTTCCTTACAACTTCAACATTCTCAGTATCAGACACTCAAATGTTCTCCTGTCCATCTTCCCGAACCCTGGAAGGAGGCTGCTGAGATTGGGATAATCAGTATTTCTCCACCAGAGAGTCAGAGGGATGGGAGGGGTCTTAGATCTCGTGGGCCATATTCCCACATGCTCAGGGGCTGCAGCCCAGGCTGAGGGTCAGAGATTTCACTCCACAGGCTTTTCACTCTGTGCCGGGGATGCTGAGGGCTGGAGAAGGCCAGGTCCCGGCCCTTGGGAAGGAGCGACCGTGGACCAGTCCTCCAAGAGAACACTGAAGCCCTGTTCAGGGGTAGGCAGAGTCCTGGCAAACAGAAGAGCAAAGGGGGCGTTCCAAAGGCTGAGATCGGGAGCTGTAAAAGTGCACAGTCCATTGTTTAGGGCGAGACCAGGAGGTTGGTGTGGCTGCAGAAGAGGCTGTGTGGTGGCAGCCAGGGGCCAGGTCAGGAGCGCCTCCTGACCCGCTGGGGGCCTGCTCGTGCGTTTCTATCCTTACCTTACAGGCAAGAAAATGAGGCCTGAAGAGGCTCGGCATCTTGCCTCAAACCTCCAGAGAGCCAGTGATGGAGGAAAGGCTTAAACTGCACCAATGACACATTCCCCTAGCGGTCGGGGTGGTGGGCAGCCATTTTAAGCACAGAAACGACAAATTCAGGAGTATCGCTGAAGACTTCTCATCACTTGCTGAATGACCTCCGGCGAGTGATGCAGCCTCTCTGGCCTCAGTTTCCCCACTTGATGGCCATTGTGGGTTGAGAGAGTTAATACATGTGACGTGCTCAGCTTGGTGCACAGTAAGCACCCTCTATGGTTGCTTATCAGCAGCAGGGCCTGGGTCTCCTGGGACAGTGAGGCCTAATGAGAGAAGCCGGGGCTATTTTTACGGGTATTAGAAAGTTAGGCTGGGCCAAGCTGGGTGGCTCAGTCTGTCATCCCAGCACTTTGGGAGGCTGAGGCGAGTGGACTGCTTGAGCCCGCGGGTTCGAGACCAGCCCGGGGAACTCGGCGAAACTTGTCTTTACAACAAATCAAAAAAATTAGCCAGGCGCGGTAGCACGCTCCTGTAGTTCCAGTTATTTGGGAGGCTGAGGCAGAAGGATCGCTGGAACCCAGTCGACGCTGGGGTGGCCGTGAGTGTGCCACTGCACTCCAGCCTGGGTGACAGAGTGAGATTCCAACTCAAAAGAAAAAGAAAAAAGAAAAAAAGAAAGTGAGGCTGGAAGCAGGGAGACTGCTAAGGCAGGAGCCCAGGCGCTAGCTCCAGGGACCCGAGATGGGGTGGCAGAGGTGGCAGGAGAGGAGGGCCCCAAACACAAGGTCACCCACGGTGGGGAGAAGCCACAGGGTTCAGAGTGGGCATGGGACAGTCTGGGGCCTGCTTTCCTCAGGGAGGTGAGGGAATCCATGTGTGTCAGCTCCAGGGCAGCCACTTTGGTTGCAGGCAGGCGGCACCTCCAGCGAACACCGGCCTAGGATTCTGGCTACAGACTTCCTGTGCCTTAAATTCTCAAAATGACACTTAATAGTAAAAATGACAAATGATATTTTTGTTTCTATCCAAAAGAAAAGTCCGCCTCCTTTCCTAGGTTAGCACAGCTTCTACCCTGAGATAGAATGAATTTCACTGGAGAATCTGGACACCACTGGGATCCTCAAGTGAATTATTGAGTAGATAAATGTGCCTGCCTGTCACGGAACGGCATGCAGCTCGAAGTATACAAGACGCTTGCTCCTTGTTAAGAACTGAGCTGTGTCCTGTGTTAAAAACCCAACCCCCCATGTGGCTGAATTTGGAGACAGGGCCCTTAAAGAAGTACTTAAAACGACATGTCCTAATCCCACAGATCTCTCTAAGAAGAGAAGATGAGGTCACAGAAAACACAGACCAAGGGAGGACCCTGTGAGGCCACAGCGAGAAAGTGGTCACCTGCAAGCCCAGGAGAGAGGCCTCAGGAGAAACCACCCCTGCCAGCACCCGGATCCTGGACTTCCAGCCTCTAGAATGGTGACAGGCTAACTTCACCTAGCCCACGGCACGGGATATGGCAATGAATGCGCTCCTATAAATCAGAAGTCTCACTCACATCGAAGAAAGCCACAGGAAGATGTACATCCTCAAGGAAAAACGATTCCATGTAGGAGGAACAGCACACTTCTAGTTAGTAAGAGCTCCACTGTGGAGCTCCCATGAGAAGTTCTTTGCTTCCTTCATCAAGCACTGACCACAGTGCCCGGCACACAGTAGGCACCGACACAGTGCCTGGCGCACAGTAGGTGAAGGAATGAACCGCGAACCAATAACTGGGCCAGTGTTTAGGGTCTCTGGTCTGTGAGGGAGGCCTTCGCCAGCAGCCCCAACAGTGGGTAAGGATCCTGGAGCCAAGCGGTTGTGCAAAGAGCCTGTCTGGGACTGACCTGGCTGCCAGCAAGCCAGAGAGCACCAAGGCTATTATGGTTGGAGTTATCTGTCTCCTCCAAAACTCATGTTGAAACTGAACCCCGTGCACAGCAGTGTTGAGAGGTGGGGCCTTTAGAAGGTGATTGGGTCATGAGGGCTGTGCCCTCATGTAGGCATTAATCTGTCCATGAGTTGATGGACTAATCAGCTGTCATGGGACTGGCCTGGTAGCTTTATAAGAGGAAGAGGGGCCTGAGCTGGCACGCTGAGCCCCTTGCGAGGTGATGCCCTGCACCGCTTCGGTCTCTACAGAGTCCCTGCCAGCAAGAAGGCCCTTACCAGATGTGGCCCCTTGACCTTGGACTTCTCAGCCTCCAGAACTGTTCAGAAATGAAGTCCTTTTCTTTATAAACTACCCAGGGTCAGGTATTCTGTTATAAGGCACAGAAAACAGACTAAGACAAAGGCACAGCTGAGACCCCCAAGCAAAACTGCGGGAGGCAGGTGTCAGCCCAGTATGGTACCGAGTAAAAATCCACTCAGAAGGGACATCGCTGGAAGCATGCAAGCTCTCTGACTAGATGGTCACCCAGCAGGGCTCTGCAGGGCAATGATTTCTTGGGGCAGGAGGTGACACCAAGGGAGGAATCCTCCCCTCATCAACAGTTCAGGGCTGGACCCTGTATGAACTCTGAGCTGAATGTTCCCTTCTCAGCCTAGCCCCAAACTGTCCTCTTCTGAAATGGCTAACTCTCTTTGAAAAGCTGCCTGACCTCGTGCAATACATATCAATAGAACCAACCATCTTTGTGTCTCTCAAGGCCCTGGTCAAGCAGGAGGCGCAGGGTCTGGAGCAAGCCTTTGTGCTACCGGGCCCTCTCATGCCTCCATTTCCCGGTGTGTCCCACCAGCCAAGCAGACTGGGTGGGGCCCTGAGGCTCTTGGTCCCTGGCACCCCAGGACTGTCCACTGAAAGCAGCTGATGGGCACGTACCTATTAGGGTGGGGCAAATACAACAGCCTCTCGCAGGCTGGGGGGTGAGCCCGTGGTGGTGGGGTTCCCGTGGGGAGGAACAGGCCCTGGCAGCAGGTGGGGCTGGGGCCTTCAGCGAGGTCCAGGTCCAGCAGGCTCTTCTCCGAGCCTGGGGTGCAGTGGCCGTAACTCCCGTTCACTAGGCAGAGAAAGACAGGGAGAGAGAAGACAGAGTAAGTGGCGATAGCCTGCAGAGGGGTGCAGGGAAAGGGCAGCCACTGGGGTGCAGCAAGGGACAGAGCACCCTGAGCCAACACTCACTGCACCCCTGCTGCACTCGAGGAACCAGGATACCCATTTAATTCCCATAATCAACCAGCAGGATCAATAATAAAATCCTCCATTCTCAGATGTGGACGCTGAAACTCTGGAGGTTGAATGACCATTACACAAACACTGGGCACCTACTGTGTACCAGACACTATTTTAGGTATAGGAAACATCAGAGAATGAGCAGCTCCTGGTCTCTTGAAGTGTGTGGTCTACTGTCCTCATGCTAACCATGCAGTGCTCACTGGGTGAGGTGTGAGAACACGTGCTGGGGAGGGTAGCTGCAGGGCAGGCTGGGGGAGCAGTACCGACATGTGCGTGTCAGAGAATGGGTGCTCACTAAATGCAGCCAGCACCAAAGCTCAATCTGCGCTGTTTGCCAAACTGTATTATGCCACAGAAATACAGTGTATAGCAATTTACACCTCTGAATCCTCCCTTGCCTGCTACTGGTGTTTTATGAAGATTAACTGAGGCAGTAGATATGAAAGCATTGTTGAAAGATTTTACAAAGTGTAACAAAATGCTAGGCATGGTGGTGCAACCTCCTTGCCCTCTCTGGGCCTCAGCTTCCTCACCTACAGATGAGGAATACTAATCTGAAAACTGTCTTTTCAGGCTCTCCGCCCTATCACCTCGCAGAGCGATGCTAAGGCGGAAAGAGCACCCGCTCTGGGGCCAGACAGACCTCCACATGAGCCCCTGCTCTGCCCTGAACCAATCCCACAACCCGGACACATCCCTGAGCATGGCCAACCCTCGGTTTCCCCTATGTAAGATGGGGAACTGGTTCCCTGCGATTCTATGGGGCTTTGAGAGCAGAGTTGCAAAGCTCCCGGCACAGTGCTTGGGCCCAGCCAGTGCCCCAGACATGGAAATTGATCTCATTGTTAGACTGTTAGACAGTCCTTCAAAACACTCACAGTGCCTTGCACATGTCATAAAATATTATTAGGAGACCCAAGTGTTGCCCAGGTATGGTCAACACTGAGTGGGATAAGCCATTAAGATGTGAAGAAAGCTGATTCCAGGACACGCTTGGTCCCTTTACATAAGGACAAGGACAACAGCAGCAGCAGCATCTTCAGAGTGGTATGTGCAGTCCCTGGGTCGGTGGTTCACACCACTGTCTTATTTGAGCACCCTACTGCCATCGAGGGAAGTATAAGCATTATTAGCCCCATTTTACAGAGGAGAAAACAGAGGCTCGGGGGGTCCAATTACTCACCCAAGAACACACAGATAGTAATCCTCTGAAGTGGACTTCCAGATCAGGCCTGTTGGACCCAAACCCTGCATCTTAACTGCTGTACGATAAGAAGGGGACTTTTAGAGAGTCCACCTCAAGGGTCCACCTCCTGCAACCCTAATTCTAGCCCACCCTAAGGCAGTTCCTTCAGCACACAACTATCCCTGTGCTGAGGCCAGACAGTCCTAACTTGCCATGTGCCCCTGGCTCTGGCCAGGCAACGCACCCGCCTGCCCAGCACTTTACAGTTTGCAGATGAGCATACGACACTCCGAGGTCCTGAGGCAGGTGAGGGGCTCACACGAGGCTCCTGGTTCCCAGACACAGGCGCGCACGCGGAGAGGACTCGACGAACATCTGCTCCACGCCCCCTTCCCAGCCCAAGCCCCGGTCTGTCCTGCTGCGAGCAATGCTTGTTCCCGCTGGCCTCGGCTGCTGCCTGGCCAGCCCCTTGCAAGCTTATTTTTTAATAACTTGGTTGTTTTTTAATTAAAAAGAAATCCCTGGTAACAAATGTGAATGGCCTGAGTTAATGAGAGCAGGCTGCCGCTCGTTTAACTCCGTCTCTGCTTGGCCGTCTTTGCCTTTTCCAAATCGTTTCGGCATGGGATTTTATTGTCCCATGGAGGCAAACCCTGGGACCGGGCCTCAGAAAACTGTGGATAATTTTATGATCATTAATAGCATTTGGAGCAGAGAGAGCTTAATCATCATATGGGGCTGTTTCGCCAGGGTCTTTCTCCCAGAAATTGGGGGTGGGGTGGGGGAGGGTGGTTCGCAGCATCCTTTGAGGACCCACTAGGTTCTTCGGGGGCCTCTGAGTTACTTCTCCTCCCCCCACCACACAGTAGAAGGCAGAGTGCAGGGAGGGAAGATGAGCCCCAGGAAGGCAGTGGCAGCTGAGCACTGACCAAGCCCTCTCTCATCAAGTCCTTCAAGGGTCAGTCCCTGGGAGTCAAAGTCTCATTCTGTCACCCAGACTGGAGTGCAGTGGCACGAACCACAGCCTCAACCTGCTGGGCTCAGGCGTTCCTTCTGCCTCAGCCTCTCAAGTGGCTGGGACTACAGGTGTGTGCTAAATACCTGGATAATGTTTTGATTTATCGTAGAGATGAGGTCTTGCCAAGCTGCCCAAGCTGGTCTCAAAACCCTGGGCTCAGGCAACCCTCTCACCTCCACCTCCCAAAGTCCTGGGATTGCAGGCATGAGCCACCGTGCCTGGCAGCAATTTTCCAGATGAGAAAAGTCAAGGTTTGGAGAGATTCAGTGTCTCTGACTAGGCTTTGGGGTTTTTAAGAGGTGGGCCACAGTTCAAACCTAGATCTCTCAGACCTCAAAGCCTGTCCTGCTACCTTTGGTCAACTGCTGAATCACTGGAGACCCCTGAATAAGCATCCCCACCTTTGGCTCCAGTGTAGATGGTGTTGGAAAGCCTTTGGGACAGTTCAAAGTGAAACCATTACAGAGACTCCCACACTTTAATCTTGGTGCTGCCTCGGTCAGGTGGGGAAGCCCACTCCACCTATAGACCAGGACATGAAAGCACCAAGCTGTCAAGCAGTTTGCTAAGGTCACACAGGGAGAAAGGGGCTGAGCGGAGCTCAAATCCACCTCTGTGGGAAGAAATGGTCATCACTTGAGAAATTATTGCGGCCTGTGAGTTGCTTCCCTGGCTACAGTGAAAGATTTTCCTGCAATAAATAAGCACGCTGGCTTTTAGAGGGAGGAGAAAGGCGCCACCCGGGTCACAGTTTGGTACCACTTGGTGCTCCAAGTCGCCTGTGCTCCTCTCAGCACCCTGGGTGAAAACATTGACCTTCCAACCTTGCAGAGAATCACTGAGCACCAGGGTCGGCAAGCAGCCACTCGAGGTCATACAGCAATTGCTGGCACAGTGCAGACCTAGCCCAGGTCTCCCAAAGCCTAAACGCTACCCCTCGCTGCCTGCTTTCTCGAAGCCTGCAAGTTAAACCTGATGCTGCATATTGTGTCCCAGAGATGCTGATGTCACCAGAAAGGTGTGGGTAAACTCACCGCCACCTGCCACAGGCCTAAGTCTGCCAAGAAAGATGTGGGCATTGCATCCTGTCTATTGCCTTGCCTCTCTGTCCTCAAGGGCATCACAGGACTCCAATGGGAGAGCTCACTCCTGTTCACTCTCCATCTTCAGGGAAGGATGGATCCTCCCCTGGGAAAGCCAGGGTGTGAGAGGGGCACATCGTCCTACTGCCATGGGGAGGCCTGGGAAGGGGCTGACACCCAGCAACCACATCTCGCTGTGTATCACAGGGGACCAAGAGCAGACCTTGGACCTGGCCTGCCTCATGCAAGTGAAGTGACTTTGGAGGCTGGGAGAAATCTCAGAATGTCAGGTTGGGACTGACTAACCATCTATTTCACTAAGGGATAAGAAACTGAGACTCAGAGAGGGAAAGGACCAACCCCAGTCACACAGCAAATCCATAGCAGTGCCTGGCCTGGCACTTGTGAAGCTAGGTGAGAATTTGGTTGGGTTTCCTCTTCAAGCTTCAGTTTTCTTAGCTGTAAAATGGTGCTAACATCTACCTCACAAGGTTGTAATGACAAGCGAGATTACAAACACAATGCATTTGACGTGGTGTCCGGCTCACAGTAAGCACTTTAAAAGTAATAGTGCTGATGATTATTTCTTCCTGGGCTCACGGCAGGGAGACAGGGCCCTGTGCGGAGCATTCTAACCCAGAAAGGTCAGGTCTGGATGACTGTGAGGCCAGACTCAGAAGTACAAACCCCCAAGACTGGGGGTTCACCAAATGCAGGACTGGACAGCCTGAACAAGGTCACAGCCAGCAAATCTGAAGCAAATGGCTCCAGTTACACACCAGAGAGCTTTGCAAATTACCATAATGACTTGGCTATGATGTGGCACCACATATAAGGTGACTCCCCACAAGAATTTTAATTTATGCTGAAACCTGCCAAGTCTGCCTGAGAGTGGACAATGATGCATTCAGCACCTAAGCCCAGATGTCACCTCCCTGCAGCCCCAGGAAGGCCCATAAGATGACTGCCTTCTTGTTTACCAATAAGCAGACTTTTCGTGCCTATCAGGCACTGGGCTGCTGATAGTGCATCGCACTTTACAGTTTACAAAAAATTTCACATCCATCACCTGTGAGTTTCATTACAACCCTCAGAAGATGACTGGGCAGGCTCAGAGGGGGCAAGTGATCTGCCCAAGATCACACAGCAAGTGTAGGGCTTGGACTTGCCTGACTCTGCCACTGGTCAGCAAATCTCTTCTGTAAAGGGCCAGGTAGTAAATAATTCAGACCTTCCAGTCCACAGTCTCTGTCACAACTTCTCAACTCTGCTATATGGCCTTTATGGACCATAAACAGATGAGTGGGGCTGTGTTCCAATAAAATTTTATTTAGAAAAGCAGAGCACTGGCTCTGTTTAATCTGCCAACCCCTGATCTCATAAGCAGTTAGAGAGACAAGGATGTAGCATCTGAAATGGTCAGACTTTCCTGGGTCTGTAAGACAAGGAGAATTTTACAGAGTGGAGTTGATGGTATGAAAATCATTGTCAGCCGGGCTCGGTGGCTCAGCCTGTAATCTCGCGCCTTGGGGGGCTGAGGTGAGTGGATTGCCTGAGCCCGCGGGTTTGAGACCCACCTGGGCAACTTGGCGAGACCTCATCTCTACAATAAATCAAAATGAGCCAGGCGTGGTAGCGCGCGCCTGTAGTTCCAGCTACTTGGAAGGCTGAGGCGGAAGAATCGCCGGAGCCCACCAGGTCGAGGCTGCGGTGGCTGGGAGCGGCCACTGCACTCCAGTCTGGGCGACAGAGTAAAAAGACTCCAACTCAAAAAAAAAAAGAAAAGAAAATCATTGTCAATACAGAACACAGGGTCAGCCCCTGGTGGGCATCCAGTAAACGAAAGTGCCTGCAGCCTGGCTCTGGGGGCCCCCATGGCCCAGGCTCACCGTCCACACCTGGCATTACCTTGTATTCCCATGATGCTTCAGTTCCTCACCATCCAATCAGCGTGGTCTGACCCTTCCAAATCCTGCTGGGCCTCAGAGCCCAGGAGAAGTGCATCTTTCCTGGAACGTTCCCTGGTCTCCTCCTGCCTCTCCCCCGCCACTCTCCCTCACCAGTCTCCCTCACAGCTCACGGCAGTCCCTGGGGATAGCTGCCATTTAGGGTGAGGCTCTGTATACCCAGCATGCGCCAAACATTCTACATGTTATATCACTAAATCTTCACATCACTACAGGCCTCTGTACTTCCATGCTGATGCTTTTAAGTGCAACCCAAGACAAGTCTCAGAAATCCTTTGGGACAAGGATCTTGGCGCCCCACACCTGCTGAATGTCGGGACGTCCCTAGACCTGACTTTGCTCAACTTACCTCAAATACCAAAGAGAAAACAGAGGCGCAAAGGAGAAAAAGGCTTGTCCTACCCCCACAGCAAGTGGGTCCTCCAGACAGCTGGGTCCCACTGAGGACATTCCTCCTTATTCCTAGCTCACAATCAGGCCCACAGTTAGCACTTGGAAGGGTAGGTGGCTGGAAGCACCATCCCAAGTTCACTTTCATGCCTACTATATGCCAGACACTGACTTAGGGGAACTGAACAAGCTTCACACACACACACCAAGGTTGAAGACCTGCTCCACCATGAACTTTGTGGCTGCCTGACCAAAAATGGTTACCTCACCCTTCTGAGTCTTAGTGTCTTCATCTGTGAAATGGGGATAAGAATCTCAGCGCCAGAGGGTGGCTGCCTGTGAGGACTAAATGAGGGATACACACGGAGTCCCTGGCACGGTGCCTGATGCAGGCAGCACTTTCATAAAGGTCCCTTGGTTGCTACCTTGACAGGCAGGGAGACATGGTCACTGCCTTCTGGGGTGGGCCTATTTTCCTGGGCATGGGCACTAGCGGCCACAGAAAGGCAGCCTGAGGCCAACAAGGTCTTGCCAGCAGCCTTTCCCCAGGACGCTGAGCATGGACTCTGCAGACCCCTCTGTGCCATAGGAGTGCTGAGCTGGGCTTCCCACATGCTGGCCCTGGCAGTGGGGCACCCCTGAGAACACAGGCGGGAGACACAGTGCTTCCCACTCCCCGGGTCTAGGGAGGTGCACACTTTTGATCCTGCCCCATCACCCCCCTCTATCCCTCCTCATGAAACCCAAAGGCCTGGAGACCGGCAGGGAGAGGGGGCATCTGAAAGAGAAGCAGGAAGGTGGACAGTCCGGCGGGGGGCCTAGCTGAGGCCCACTCGCTTGCCTGGAGCTGCCTACGGGCATTCATGGCCATCAGGGGGGGCAGTAACCTCAGCAGGGCCTCCACAGCGGCAGCCTGATGCTTGCGGCCTCACGCCGGGCTGACGGCCGCCCGCCATCTCTTATCCCAGACCGCAAGAACCTCATAAATTCCCCTTTAAAGCTAAGCTAGACTTACAGGGACTCCGGCCAGTAAAACCTGAACAGGCTCACCTCAGGATGGCAATGCAAGGAAACCCGAGCAAGGCCACGGCTCTGCCCGGTCCAGGGCCAGGAAGCGAACAGTCCAGGCTGGTCACACATGTGGGTATGGAGATGCGTGTAAGTAAACACATACAGGGGCCAGCTTTTCCCTTGGATTCGCTTACTGCTACCAAATTAGCACATTCTCATTGTAGAAAAAAAATTGGGAAATGAACATAGGCAACAACTGGAAAATTAATATCACCTATAAGGTCACCAGCTAGAGACAGCCACAGCAGACAGGAGGACCCAGAAACCTCTGTGGTGTTTTACTATGCATCTCTATACATGTATGGCAAAAAAGCAGGATAACACACATTTGCTTACACTCTGAATGCCAAAGTTGAGGGAGTGCCCATTATGTGTCAGGCACAGTCTAGGCTCTTTCCAAGACAGCATTGCTAGCCCCATTTTCCAGAGGAAGAAGAGAAAGAGACTTGCCCACAGTTGTGCAGCTGGTAAATGGTAGAGTCAAGATGCAAGGCCTGCCCCATCAGACCTTAGAGGCAGTGCTGACCCAGACACTGTTCCAGTCAGGAAGGGGTTTAGGTGAGATGCCACTGATGGCTTTTCCCGTGTATATCAGTCAGCTCCAGCTGTTACAACAAAACATCATAAACTAGGTGGCTTAAGCAATTAAAATTTATTTTCTCATAGTTCTAGAGGTTAAGACCAAAATATCCGTCAGTTTGGTTTCTGGTGAGGGCTCTCTTCCCGGTTTGCAGGCAGCAGCCTCCTCACTCTGTCCTCCCATGGCCTTTCCTTGGTGGCAGTGAGCTCTCTGGTGTCTCTTCTTATAAGGGAACTAATCCTATTGGATCAGGGCCCCACTCTTATGACCTCATTTAACTTTTCCTCATCTCCAAATACAGTCACACTGAGAGCTAAAGCTTCAACATATTAATCGGGGGGCATAAACATTCAGTCCAAAACACTCAATATATTCATTCACTCCTTTTCCCTTCCTAATATGGTCCCATATTTCCTATAGTATCACACTTGAGAAGGAGAGACAGGGTAGCATAGCCGATAAGAGTATAGATTTGGGGGCCAGAAGGACTAGATGTGAACCCTGGTTTTGGCATTTAGTAGCTATGTGACCTTGTCTAAGCCAATGACTTTGCTTCTTTGTGCCACAGGTTATGAAGCTGCAATGGGCTACTGTACCAAACAAAAAGTGCCTAGAACAGAACCTGGCATACAGTAGGTACTATGTAAGTATTTGCTATCATTGTTGTTCTTATTAATCCCACTCCAGGGTAGGCTGTGGAAGGTCTGAACCAATCAGGCTGATCTCATCTCCCCAGGGTCATAGTGATCAGCTTAGAGAGAGGCATGTGAGGCCAGCTGGGTTGATGAGAGGGTTGTTGTATTTTCATCTGATGACTGAGGAAAGAGCAGTCTCCACTCCCTTACATGTGAATGAGGAAACATGTGGCCCTCGAAGCTAATAGAAGTCATCTTGTTAACCCAAAGGAAGTCAGTTGGAGGAAAATATCAGTAAACTGTGGCATCTCAACCACACCAGCAGAGATGGCACCAAGAAACTCATCTCAACCACACCAGCACTGGTGGCACCAAGAAACTCTGATAAAGCTCCTATAGTGTTTTGAGTCTGTTGCAGATGGGCTTTTTGTTACTTACAACAAAACTATCCTTATTAATACAATACTATTCTACAAAATAACTTTCATCCACTCTGACAATCTTTGTAATCTGAATATTTCATCTATTTATGCTATTTACATTTAATGCAACTACTATATATTTGGGTTTGAATTTATAACCTTACTATTTGTTTATTTGTCCCACTTATTTTTAAGATTTTTCCCTCTTTTCTTTCAAATTAATCAAGTATTTTTAATTATCCTACTTTCTTCCACTTTTAGCTTGTTAGATATATGTTCTTTTATTAGTAGTAGTTATCCTTAATTTATTGCAATCTAATATAGATTAGTATAGTCATGTGTTGCTTAATGATGGGGATACATTCTGAGAAATGTATTGTTAGGTGACTTAACCATTGTAGGAACATCATAGAGAATACTTACACAAACCTAGATGAAATATCACACTATGTGCCTAGGCTATGTGATCTAGCCTATTGCTCCCAGGCTACAATCCTACACAATATGTTACTCTACTGAATACTACAGGCAACTACAATACAATGGTAAGTATTTGTGTATCAAGACAGAAAAAGTACAATAAAACACAATATTATAATCTTGTGGGACCACTATTATATATACAGTTCATTGTTGACTAAAACATTGTTATGCAGTGCATGACTGGACTTTTATTATTTTCTGGACAGGGCAAGAACCTTAGGACTCTTTAACTGTTTCACGCCCCTATACACACACACACAAACACACACACACACACATACACACACACACACACACACACACACACACACACACACACTCTTTAGGTTGCTGTTATATACTTCGATTCTATTAATATTTTTAAACATTAGATATTATTGTTTGTACAGTCAATATTTTTAAAACATACTTTCCTCTTACTTCCATATGAGGTCATTTTCTTTCTGCATTAAAATTTCTGAAAGTTGTCATTGTACTGACAAGGAATTCTTTCAGCTCTTGTTTGTCTGAAAATGTTAATTCATCTTTATTTCTGAAGGATTTTTTTGCTGGGTACAGAATTCTAGGTTGACAGTTATCTTCTTTCAGCATATTACAGATTGATTCCATTGCCTTGTGATGTTATAATTTCTATTCATGAGTTACCTATAAGTCTTTTCAAGATTCTATATCTTTCCTCTCAACACTGATTACTTTAAAGATTATTCTCTGTGTTTACTCTTCAGCAGTTTGCCATGACTATGAGGTGCCCAGGTGTTATTTTCTCTGTATTTACTCTGCTTGAGGCTCACAGGAGTTCTTAAATATGCAGCATGATGTCTTCTGTCAGCTTTAGAAAATCATTATTACTTCAAACATCATTTTGTGCATTATCTTTCCCCTATCCTTCTGGGGCCGCAACATACGTTAGGCCTTCTCACTGTGTCCTATATATTGCTAATACTGCTTTTTACGTTTTCCTTTTTTTCCCCTAAATTTCCATGCTTCAATCTGGATTTTGTCTACTGACCTATTTTTCCAGTTCACTAATCTTCTCTTTAACTGCATCTCACTTTTAAATCTATCTTTTGCGTTCTTAAACTCAGTTACTGTTCTTTTAAATTTTTAATTTTTAATTGGATTCTTAATAGTTTTCAGATCTCTATTAAAATCTCTATCTGGTAATCTATTTTCTTGAACATATTAATCACAGTTATTTTAAGTCTTGTGTCTGATAACTCCAACATCTGGATTACTTGTGAGTCTATTTTTATCATGTCTCCTGGTATCCCTAGTAATTTTTAATAAAATTACCAGTATTGTGTAAGTAATTTTTACAGGCTCTAGATGATATTACCTTCCTCCAGAATTTTTTTTTTTGAGTTGGGGTCTCTGTCACCCAGGCTGGAGTGTAGTGGCACACTCACAGCTACTGTAGCCTCGACCTGCTAGGTTCAGGTGATCTCTCTGCCTCAGCCTTCCAAGTAGCTGTAACTACAGGCATGCACCACCATGCCCGGCTAATTTTTTGATTTATTGTAGAGATAAGGTCTCCCCATGTTGCCCAGGCTGGTCTCTAACCCGTGGGGCTCAGGCATTCCTCTCATCTCCACCTCCCAAAGTGTTGGGATTACAAATATGAGCTACCACATCCAGCCAGAAATACTTTTATTTTGCTTCTTAAAGGGAGTTAAAAGAGGGGAAGATCATCTTAATCTAGTCTTGGATTTAGCTGTTTCAAAGCTGGGCTTATTCTTTGTAAAAGTTGATCTATTTCTGGTTGATCCTTTCTCCTTCAAGGACCTCAACTGAAAGCTTGGGATGCCAGCTCCTTCTTGGCTGGCCCTGAACTTCAATACTTGTCTTCCTAAAACTTGAATCTGTTGAAAGCTCTGCCTAACTTCTCAACCTCTTAACTGCCATCTCTGTTGGTTTCTCCCCCTCTTAGCCTTTGCCACTCATGAATCAGTAAATATCCTGAAAGGAAAAAGCCACAGTGAATGTCAGGAAAAGCAACACTGAAGGTCAGGCTCACTTTTTACTACTTCCTGTCTCCTTGGGATCTTCGTCCCTCAAGGTCTGCTTGTCTTAGTAACCCTAAGCTCCAATTTTTGTGTCCTTAGCACAGTAAGCTGCAGAAAGAAAGCTCTCTGACTCTTGGCCCTACATCACTTGCAAATCCCCTTCCAATAAGTGATTTTTTTTTTTTTTTTGAGTTGGAGTCTCACTCTGTCGCCCAGACTGGAGTGCAGTGGCAATAAGTAATTTTAATGACTGTATGGTATTCCACTTTATGGTTGTACATACGTTAATCTATCCTTCATAGTTGGGATTAAGAATGTTTACAAAGGTGAAAAACTCAAAACAGCCATGCACCGAATATCCTTACAGACCTGTCTTCATGTCTATCCATATTTCTAGTCTTAGGATAAATTCTAGGTTATGGGACTGCTGAGTCAAAGGAGATGAACAATGTTAAGCATTCTGTTACCTGCTGTTCAAACTGCTCTCCTAAATGAGTATACCAATTTATACCATCGGCAGTGTGCGAGAGCACCTGTTTCCTTGCACTCTTGCCACTCTGAGTATTCTTGTTAAAAAAAAATTCTGTTAATTTAACAGTTCAAGGTAATTTATAATAGAAAAGAATAGGAGATAGCCTATATATCTAATAAAGAATAATGATTAAGTAAACTACAGTAAAGCTGCACAGCAGACATTTTATGTAGCCAATTTAACATACGATATCAAACAAGACACAGTAAAACCTACTATAATGTGACAAGTGTGGCCCACAAACTTCAATTACTTAAAAATGCAGTGTGTTATTATGCAGTTCATTTTAAAGTGATATTTTGGGTGGTTTTTCCAGTTCATGTGTGGGAAAAAATGTCTTCATTGATTAAAAATGTGAGAAGCAGCCCACTTACCACAAAGTTCGCGCCACACGAGGAACTGAGAAAGTCTTAAACAATGATGAGGCAGTCACTTCCTAAACCATCCATCCGCCACAGAAAAAAGGAAGCCTCACTACTCCATCTGTGAAGAAGCTGGACAGAGGACAGGAAAAACTACCTACCAAGGGCAACCATGTTTAAATGAATCTTCCTCAACACAAGTCGTCTTACCGTGGGCTTCGCTGGATTTACTAAAGTTTTTGGTTACAGGCTGGGCGCAGTGACTCGTGCCTGTAATCCCAGCACTTCGGGAAGCCGAGCTGGGAAGACTGCTTGAGCCCAGGAGTTCGACCAGCTTAGGCAATGCAATGAGACCTGATCGTTTAAAAAAAGCAACGTTAAAAAAAAGTTTTTAGTGACAAAGGAAAATGTTTATAAGAATTAATGACATCAAATGAAAAGAGTAGAATTCAAAAATCCATTTTCATAAAAAAATAACCTGAAGAGTAGCAAAAAGAACGGAAAACCAGTACATCAAATGCTAACCATTCATTCGACATATGAGGTCTGACGATTAAGTTCATGAGCCTGTCACCATGCGCTTATGTTGGCAGCACTGTACAAACAACTCAGAAAGGTTGAATTTTGTGCTGAGAAAGACTTCAAGAAGGAAAAGAGGGACTGCTGGCTTTAGGGTTAGGAGTGTGCTTTAAAAATCTCTGTATTCCTTTTTTGGGTTGAGAGGACTGTTCTGTTGCCTGATTGTAATGGTGGTAGCATGACTATGCATTTATAGATCTCACAGAACTATTTACACACACACACATAGTTACTGTACATAAATCTACTGTTTGTAAATTTTAAAAAATCTCTGTTACACATTCTGAAATATTTCATACTATTTTAATAATGGGAAAAAAAACTACCCATCAAAATCTCTGAGAATAAATCTAAGTCAGACTTGGACCATGGCTCCTAACCCAGCACAGACCACCCCCACCACATGGGTCTGTGAGCAGGTGCCTGTCGCTCCCAGCTCACCTTGAGTACTTTGAGGGCAGGGGTCAGGAGGGCACATCCAGATGCTGGTCCAGGGGACCCTTGGGTACCCTTTCCCTTGGTGGCTGACAGATGAAGAGGGCTTCCAGGAGACAGGAACATCTGCCTGAGATAAGGTGGCCGACAGGAGCGATGCCCGGGGCTTCCTCTTTCTCACAGTGAGTCTGGGGGAACCTCTGCCCTCTCTCCCCTCCTAGTGGTGTCCCCAGCTCCATCCCATGAAAGGCTGCATGGATGCAGGTGTGAATGAGGCTAGTACCTCTCCAGAGGCAACAGAGACTCCAGCGACAAAGCAGGGGCACAGGGAGCTGCAGAGGAAACCACTTAGAAAAGTATCTCTTGGGGGCAGAGGAGTGGCGGCCTAGGAAATAAACCCCAGCAGCCCTTAAACTTCCCATCCTTCACCTTTCATCATACTAAGCTATTAGGATTTCCAAGTTCAAGATTCGAGGTCTTTAGGGATCTGCAATTCCTTTTAAATGTCCGTGACTCTCTTACTCTAAGACGATACAATTGTAGATTTTTTTATTTTAATCAATCAATTAATTAATTAATTCTTACTTTGAATCAGAGTCTCACTGTGACACCCAGACTGGGGTGCAGGGCACACTCACAGCCACCGCAGTCTCAGTCTGCTGGGCTCAGGTGATCCTTCTGCCTCAGCCTTCTAAGTAGCTGGAAATACAGGCACGTGCTACCACACCTGGCTAATTTTTAAAAATTTACTGTAGATACAAGGTCTCACCAAGTTCCCCAGATTGGTCTCCAACCCCTGAGCTCAGGAAATCCTCTAGCCTCCCAAAGTGCTGGGGTTGCAGGTGTGAGCCACCATGTCCAGCCTGCAATTGTATAAAGCTATGCATTTCACTGACGTGGCTCTGAGATTTCAGGAGTCCACGAAATTAGACAGGAGAGTCTCAGGCTCTGAAGTTGTAAGGTTCCATGTCTCCCTGACCCCAAGGCCTGCCATTCCCTGACATGCACTGGGTTCTCACAGGACCCTGAATCATCAGGAGTAGCAGAGGAGTTCACTAAAACCAGTACGTTTTCATCCCAAGCTCAGAACAGCCAGGATAGTTACAGAAGGACAAGAAATCCAGAGGAAACGGCTGTTGAGGTCTATAAAACACTCCTCACAGACAAACGTGTTCCATCTGTTTTTTCAGTAAATACAGGCCCATAAATGTTTATGTCGGGTATGTACTTATTAGTTCATGTTTGCCTTTTTTTTTTAAGCCCTCTCTCCTTAAATCAAGCTAATTAGTGAACCCTATGCCCATGCTGGCTTTTCCCCCTCACTGACGAAATATCCCTTCAAGTTGTTCAAATATCTAGAAGCTATGGCAGCAGCAGAGTGGGGCAGGGGGATGCCCAGCTCTAGACGGCCTGGGGGGACACAGGGGAGGTGGGAGGCAGAGATGCCAACACCTTAAAACTCCCTCCCTCCATCTCGGGTCTCTGTGGAAGGATCAGTAGTTCTGACAGAAAAATACCACCGTCCTGCAGGAAGACTCTGGCCATGGACACCTCAATCCTGCAGGAAAGGGCACTATTCAGAGATACAGCATAGAGCAGGCAGTGGAAACGGTTCCTCATCCCTCAGAGAGGCTCAGAATTTCTAGATTATGTGGGAAAAGATTATCAGTTCCACAGTGTGGTCAGAATGGCTGGCAAAGGCTGTTGGGGTAGTTACAGCTTTGGCTTCTAAAAACACTTCATCTCCCCAGTCCCAGACCTGGAAGCACCCTGCTCCTAGGGCCCCTCCTCCAGGAAGCCTTCCCTGACCAGCCCAGTCCCAGAGGGCTTTCTGCTTTCCTCCTCTGCCCTCCACCAGAGGACCTACAGCCAGCACTCCAGTCTGAACCCTCTGCCTGCCAGGCACAATGGCCCTCATCATTGCAGCAGGGGCTCCAAGGTGGAGTTCCACCCCAGGGGCTCTCTGGAAATCACTGGGGAGATGTCTGGTGGTCACAACGACTGGAAGCCACTGTCATTTAGTGGAGGAGGAGCCAGGGTGGCCCATTCGCTGCCAAGGGTGGGTCAGTCCTACACTAATTTTTTCATATCTTGCCAAATACTCAAGATGTCTATAAACAAGCAACCTGGTCATCTAAGCCCAGAACATAGCTCTACTTCACACTTAAACACAAAGTGTTCTTCTCAGGGTTTTAACATACACTACATTTTCCAGGAATGGAACTACCATGTAAATTAAGGAAAGACTGTACCGTGTTTGGTTTGGAACCGGGCCAGAAATTGTTCACCATCTCAGAGAATCACGTCACCCTGGGTCACTCTGCTTGTGACGTCTGTGCTTGCAGCCATCAGGCTTGGTGATGCGGCACACAGGTGTGAGCAACCCCGACTTCCAGCAGAGTTATGCCTGAGCACATAGGTGTGGAAATACATTACCAGTTCCTCCCTTTTATTTCTTCTTTATGTCACAACTAAAACATTATGTGAATTTTTTTTTAAAGAGGGGTCGAGCGGGCTATGTGAGGGATGCATTTCACTGCAAGAGAAAAAAAGGAGAGAAAAAAGGGGCCCTGCTAGAAGGAGGACGCATTGTCCAGAGCCCAGATACTGGCCAGTTCCTCCTTTCTGTTTTTTTTTTTCCCCAAGCTGGAGTCTTACTCCATCTCCCAGGCTGGAGTGCAGTGGCACCCTCACAGCCACCCCAGCGTCAACCTGCTGGGCTCAGGCGATCCTTCCACTTCAGCATTCCAAGTAGCTGGAAGTACAGGCACATGCTACCACACATGGCTAATTTTTTTCTGGATTGAAGAGACGAGGGCTCGCCAAGTTGCCCAGGCTGTTCTCGAACCTGTGGGCTCAGGCAATCCCTCTTACCTCGGCTCCCAAAGTGCTGGGATTACAGGCTTGAGCCACCGTGCCTGGCTCTCCTTCTTCAGATGGGGAGAACAAAGTCCTTCCAAGGTCACGGAGTGAGTGTGTGGGGGGAAGGACCGTGTCTTCCTCTCTTTGAATCCCAGAGTTTGTTTCTGGATTCAGGGACAGAGTCCTGAGCCCAAAGGGACCCGCAAGAAGATGGGCACAAATCCTCTGAGGGCTCCCCAGGGAAGGTGAAGGGGTGGCCTAGGTCATGTGCTAGGGGACACGAGGCGGGGGAGAGCCAGGCCGACTCCACCCTGGAGAGGCAGGCCTGGGAGGGGCGTGGGGTTGGGACCTGGGACTGAGCTCACTCCCCAACCCAACCTTCCCCTTCGACGCTTATGCTCCCTGTCTCAGCTCTCTCCTTTCCCTCAACCCTGCATGGCCCCTTGAAGAGCCCTCCACGCATCACCTCCTCCCCATCCTCACTTTCTTCCACCTGGAAAAGTCTCTTCTCCCTGAATTCGATCCATCTACTCCATCTCAGCCAGGGTGACCTTTCTAAAGTACAGAAGTCTGACTATGTCTCCTCCTGCTCCTAACCCTCCATGGTTCCCTCTGTCCACATGACAATCTAACACTAAGCAACAAGACCCTGTATCTTCTGTGTTCCCACTGTTTCAGCCTGTCTCCCGCCAGCTCCCAACACATTCTCCATCTTCAGCTGCACGCAACTGCTCATCAGCTGCCAGACGCACCCTGTTCTTTCTCCCCCTGCCCTTGCCTCCACCTAACAGGCCCTCAGTACCTCCCGGTGCCTCCACAGCCCCGTGAGCCCGCCCTGTCAGGGCTCTCCCTGCACGGTGCAGTCCTGGCTCATGTGTAAGTGCATCAGGTGCCAGCCTGCAGAACAAATGAATAGATGGGGTGAGAGCTGGGCTTGGCCTCGGATGATAGGAAGGACTGATCTAGAAAGAAGGGAGACTAGGGGCTCTTCTAGATGCAGCCCCCTGGGATGGGTCACTGGGCCACAGAACCGGCTCCAATCATTATAGCCTTGTGGGTTAAACCCAGTGATTTCCCTGGGAGCATTTCCAGGAGCATGTCTGGGGGGACATGAAGCAGCACCTAGCAGGGCTGTCACTCCCTAAAGGAGACAGCTCCTGAGAGTGGGGACCCTACACACTTGCCTGCCGTGTCAGCAGCCGGCCTCAGGAGCCTATGGCCTGGTGAGCCACTAGAGCCCTTTCACAGGACTGAAACTCCCGAGGATGAGGTGCAAATCTGCCACCCCCCACCCTTCGTCAGTGTCTACACTTCAATGAAGGCTCCCATGATCCTGTCACAGGGTTGGCTGCCCCATGCACATTGAGACCCCTTCCCTGCAGCCCTCACCATAGGTGTAAGTGTTGTGTCTATGCCTGCGGGTGGGCAGAGCACTGTGCTAAATGCTTCATCTAAGCCTCTCAACAGTCTTGCTAGGTAGATCAATGAGCCCTTTTGACAGATGAGGAAACTGCGTTTCAGGAAGGTGAAATTACTTCTCCTGAATAACACATCTAGGAGACAGACCTGGGATTTAATCCCAGGGCTGGTGATTCCAGACGACTGTCTTGGGCCCAGGACTGTAGTGATCATTGCCCACAGGCTGACAGAGGCCATTCCCGGGGATTGCGCACACTCTGAAAAGCGTCCTTCAGTCATTTCACTGTGAGATGCCGGGACAAAAATGTCCTGGAAGATCATCTCATCTCAGTCTCTTGTTTTACATAAGTGGGAGACTGAGACCCAGTACGAGTAAAGGGCTGTCCAAGGTTATACCAGGACGGGTGGCCAAGTCATAATCAGAACCCACTTCTCTGGAGTTCCCATCAGGCATTCCCCGCATGGCACCTTGCTGCTGCCTCTAGAGGCGGCCACAAGTATAACACTCTCCCCCTTGGCATCCTGAAGAGAGGGGATGTTTATAGGAACGACTCGATTTATGAGTGTCTCAGAGGCTCTCCATCAGTTCTGCAGGGCAGAGGTCAGCACTAATCCCGCTGGAGAGATGAGGAATCTGAGTCTGGGAAGGGATGAGAGCCGCACCAGGATTCAAGCCAGATCTGCCTGGGGTAAAGCACTCCTAGGCCACTGGGTTGCTGTCGTCCACACGTGACACTTCATGTCTACACAGATGGCCTCATTCTGTTCTCCCTGAGGCCTGTCACTAGGGCTGACATAGACTTCTGATGCCAGCTCAGTGCCCAGTATCTTTTCTTCAGACCAACCCTGACATCGTAGGGTCCCGCCTTGATGATCCATCTGATCAAAGAAGAATGTGAACAGAAAGTGGGTGGGAGGGCCTCCTGGATCCAGGGCATGAGCTCTCCAAAGCCCGCCTGCTTTATTCTTACCCTTCTTGCTGCCAGTTCATGCCAGCCGAGTTGCGGCAGCTCACTGCCAAGCACAGGGACCCCGTCGGCGGCCCAGTCATGAATGAGCGCAGTGTTTGGGGCCAGTCAACAAGATGGATGTTGTTTCGTTTCGGCTCCGCACACCATAAACATTCTGCGGCAGACGCAGCTCCAGGTGGCTCACTGGCTCTCACCCGGCAGCCAGGCCAGCCTGCAGAGGCCCATTAACATGGACATAAACAAGGAGGGCCGGGGATGGAAGGCGGAGGCCGCAGGGTCTGTCCCACTCTCAGAGACAACAGCACAAAGAAGCAGAAGTCCTGGAGCCAGGCTGGAAGTGGAGGCGGCCAGTGGAGGTGGAACTTCAGCCCAGTCCCTCCCTATTCTAGCTCTGATTCTGATCCACTGTGTGACATTTAGCAGGTCTCGTACCTTGTCCAGGCCTCAGTTTCCTCCTCTAGAGAAACAGGAATGGGCATCCCCGTCAAGCTGCAATGAGGCCCATGGAAACCATCTATGAATGAGTTGGCTGGAGCAGCAGCTGTTTGAGGACAAAGGCTACATCAGATCCCCTCTAGCCCCATGGACGGGTATCGGCTTGAGAGATGGACAACCTGCCTTCAATCTGAACTCTGCCCTTTGCCTGTCAGTGTGGGCTCAGCCAGGTAACCTAACCTTTCGGAGCCTCCATTTCCTTATCTGTAAAATGCAGAGGATCACACTGGCACGGGCTTAGTGAGCAGATTAAATGAGGTAATGCCCCCTGTGAGGCGCTTGGCTCAGGGCCTGGCACATGGTCCATGAAGGGTCACGCCCACTTCTGTTATTATCTGTATCTCCAGAGTCTCCCACGGCCCAGCTGGGAGCAGGCTCTCAGGATGAAGCAGGTTGGCCAAGGCTGGGGGTTGGCCAGGTCTTCTGGGACTCTCTCTCCTGGTCTCAGATGATCTTTGGATCCTGGACCAAGCACTCAGCCTGCCTGGCGCCCATGTGGGCCTCACAGCCCGGCCCAGACACCAAGCCCCAGGCCCGCGCGGGAGGCTGGCCAACTTGACGAGCATTGATGCTCCAAGTGCCAGTTGGCCAAAACTCCATGTGTCAAATGACCAATTCGTCAAAAGCCAATTAGCCACAAATTACTTCGCCAAATGGCTACATTCCCAAATTTTCCAAATAAACCGTTACCCAAAACTTGTTTATTTTAACCATTTATAAAGATGACAACAATTTATGTTAGAGGAGATGGTTTTAGTTTTAGTTAATACGTTTTCATTTTGTATTCACAGCAACATTTAAAAAAATATAAAACTGGTCAAAATCAAGGGTAAGGGGTTAGTTTAGTCCTCTGATATAGTATTTACTATTTAGTTTATTTCATTTGATTCCGGAATCAAATGTCAATGTTTCATCCAGGAAATCTTACAGTTACACTGGGTAGTAGGTTGAAAGGTGGCCCCTAAAAAGACATGTCCATGTCAAATCTCCAGAACCTGTGGATGTACCTTATGTGGGAAAAGAATCTCTGCAGATGTAATAGAATTAGAATGCTAAGATGAGATCATTCTGGATCATCCCAGTGGGCCCTAAATCCAGTGAGAAGCATCCTTATGACAGACACACATAGGAGAGACCCACAGATAGACAATAGGCAGCAATGTGACCAGGAAGCAGACACTGGCCTCAAGTTAGGGAGTGCCACCAGCTGCCAGATGCTGAAAGAGACAAAGAACAGATTCCCCCTGGAGCCTCCACACTTTTACTTTGGACTCCTAGCCTCCAGAACTCTGAGAGAAGAAATATTCATTGTTTTTAAATTTCTGTAATTTTAAATTACCAAGTTTGTGATATTTTGTTACAGCAGCCTCAAGGAACTCATACACACTTCAAAAATAATCATTATTACCTTTTTTTGAGTTGGTATCTCACTGTGTCACCTAGGCTAGAGTGCAGTGGCATGATCATGGTCACTGCAGCCTCGACCTGGGCTCAGGAGATCCTTCCACCTCAGCCTTCCAAGGAACTGGAACCCCAGGTGCATACCACTATGGCTGGTTAATTTTTTTATTTACTGTAGAGATGAAGTTTCACCATGTTGCCCAGGCTGTCTCAAACTCCTGGGCTCAGACAATCCTCTTGCCTCTACCTCCCAAAGTGCTGGGATTACAGGCATGAGCCACCCCACCTGGCCCAATTCTTACCTTTTTAAAAGGATTCTTTTGCTAATGTCTCAAGAAACTTGTCAACCTTAGTTTATTTCTTGTAATTAACACACAACTCTAAAATGGTTTCTTATGCTGCTTCTTGGTTCATTTATTGCCTTAGCCATTTTCTAGGACTTTTTATGATTTATAATCTACTTTAAAAATTCTTTTAAAATTTCATATTAATGGTCTATGTGTATCAAATTTGATATCTGCTTTTTAAATATCTTAACAAATCAAATCCAGCAATATATAAAAACGATAACTCGACCAAGTGAGGTTTACTCCAAATGTAAATCAGTAAACATAATTCACTAAATCAAAAGAATAAAGAAGAGCCATATGATCAGCTCAACAAATGTAGAAGAAGCAGAAGCCATTAATGATAAAAATTCTAAGCATATTAGAAATATGATAAAGTATATCCATGGTAAACTATGGCTAATACCATGCTTAATGATGAAGAACAGAATGTTCACCCCTAAGAGGGGGAACAACTTAAGGATATGCACTGTCAATATTTTTTTTTTAATTTTTAATTTTAAAGAGTGGGGTACAATTCAGGGTTAGGTATATAAATGTTCATCATGCAGCCACCCTTGTTGATGAGGTGTGTCCCTTCCACCGTCACCATTTCTATTTAACATTATAGTAGATGTCCTAGCTAGAGCAATTAGGCAAGAAAAGAAAAAGGTGTCAAGATGGGAAAGAAGTATAACTCTTTAACCTCAGATAACATGGTTGTTTACATTAAAAAGTCCTCAGGAGTCTCCAAATACCAAAAAAAAAACAAAGAATTAAGCAATGTTGCAAAATACATGGTCAACAAAACAAAATTAATTGTAATTCCATATATTAGAGGAAATAATAGGAAAATGGAATTTAAAAGCAATAGCATCAGAAAATATAAAAATGCTTAGGAATAAAGTTAACAAAAGCTGTATAAGACCTTACACTGAAAAATATTAAATACTACTGAGAGAAAGCAAGGAAGACATTAATAAGTGGGGAGAGATACTATGTTCATGGATGGAAGATTCAATATTGTTAAGATGTCAATTTTATCCAAATTGATCTATAAATTTAATGCCATCTCAATCAAAATTCCAGTATGCTTTTTGGTAAAATTTTACAAGTTGATTCTAAAATATATATGAAACTCTTAGAGCTTCAGAATAGCCAAAATAATACTGAAAATTAATAATAAAGTTGGAGAACTCACACTGTCTGGTTTCAAGACTTTCTATAAAGCTACAGTAATCAAGACAGTGAGTGTGGCATTGGCATAAGAATAGACATAGATCAATAGAACAAACAGAAAGTCTACAAATAAATCTACACTTATATGGTCAATTGATTTTTCACAAATATGCCAAGGCAAACCAATGAAGGAAATAAGTCATTTCAACAAATGGTGCTTTAAAAAAACCTGGCTAACTGGATGGAAAATATGAACTTGAACCCTATCTCACACCATACACAAAAATTAATTCACAATACATCACTGGCCTAAACTTAGAGCTAAAACCATAAAACTTCTAGAAAAGAGCACACTTTGGGACAGGCAAAGGTTTCTTAGAACAAAAAGCAGAAAACATTTTAAAAGTTGATAAAGTTAACTGAACCCAAATTAAAAATCTTTGTTCTATGACAAACATCATCAAAAACTTGAAAAGGCAAGGCACAGAATGAAAGATACATTCCTAGTACGTACAGTCAACAAGACTTGTATCCAAAATATATAAAGAACTCTTACAACTTAATGATAAGAGACTTTAAAAATGGACAAAAGACCTGGACACTTCTCAATAGAAGACATACACAGGAGAAGGCTCTCTGTCTTTAGTCATCAGGGAAATTAAAATACAACCAGGTGACAACAGCAACCCCAGTTGGTTTGGATGTTTGTAACTGGACACCCACTAAAGGGTAGATGACTGCTCTATCATGAAGTGCTGCCTTCTTTGTGGCTGGTCCCAAGAGAAAACAAAATACAAGGCCAGTTCCTGGCAGTTCCAGGCCTAGATGGCCAACCTGGCTCCATTAGGACGACTTCCTTCTCTTGCTTTTGAGCAGGAAGGAGTCACAGAGGTCTGGGTCGGCCCCCAGATGCCTGGAGCGAGTGACCTTGGAGCTGTCAAGAAGGTCCCATCACACTGCTCCCTAGTGCTCACAGCAATGGCAGCACTATCCCTGTGCCTCCTGGCAGAAGCACAAGGAGATGACTCTTGAGCTAAATTCTGAAAGATTATTGGCCAGGAAGACGGGGTAAGAAGGGCCAGCATCTGACCAGAGGCACTCAGTGGCAGAATCTGTTTGGGGACTTGGAGTCTTGCAGACCTGGGACCAGGAAACCCAGGAAGTAAGATGAATGGGGACTGGTGTAGGTGGGGCCACATCAGTAACCCTGGACTTTGTCCTCTATCTTGAAGCCACAGATTCCATACTTGGCCCTCACTGGTGGCAGTGCCATCATCATAAGCACTAGAGAGCCACTTGGTGAGACCAAGTCAGTGCCCTCCCGATGGTTCCAAGGTCACTCAGCTCAGGCATCTGTGGCCCAATTCAGACCTCTGTGGGGGGAGATGAATCACCTCTAATGGGTGACTAAACCAAAACCATTTCCATCCATTTGTTCACTCAAGTAGTCAGCCAATAAACACTGATTGCACATCTATTGTTGACATTCTTGTCTCTCCATCCTAGATGGCATTCCCCAGTCCCAGGCCTGGCTCTTCCTCTGGGATATTCAACCACCATGAAGTGAGTTCCAGTTACGTGTCAGGAGCTGAGCCAGACACTACATGAGTAAAATCTTATTTAATCCTCACACTTTTTTTTTTTTTTTTTTTCAGATGAGAGACTCAGAGAAGAAACTGTTTCAAACCTAGACCTGACCCCCAAACTCCCATTCAGGTCCATCCACCCACCTGTGCAGAAACAGTGCCCAAGCAGAGGCGGAGGACTGGGCCCCACAACCAGCACAGGGGCACAGGTGGCCACAATGCTGCACAGAGGTGGTCACATTGGCCTGCCAGTGGCTGCCTCTCCCATCAGAGGTGACCTACCTCCCCTCACAGAGGTCTGGGTCGGCCCCCAGATGCCTGGAGCGAGTGACCTTGGAGCTGTCAAGAAGGTCCCATCACACTGCTCCCTAGTGCTCACAGCAATGGCAGCACTATCCCTGTGCCTCCTGGCAGAAGCACAAGTTCCAGAGTGGGGGCTGCCCTCAGGAATGGCAGAGGAGGGCAGGGCATGGTGTCAAGACTCCAGCCTCCTCCCCTCCAAGCCCACACCTCTCTTTGGCGTGACTGGACCCTGGCCAAACACTGACGTTCCCATTACTGCAACTAGTGGAGTTGTTAATCCAGTTAGGGACAAGTGAAATAAACAGCAGATACAATCCACCACATCCCCAAGAGACAGCCTCCCCTGACCCCTCTCCGCAGCTCCTGCCAAGCCAGTCCTCGACAGCCAACACCTTGCCCCGAGAACCTTAGCTCTGGTCTAAACTCTCTTCTGTGGCCCCCTGTTCCCCAGGGCTTATGCTCCCCTGCCTGTGTGTGGGGACCCTGGGCTGGCCCAGGAGGCACCCCCTGACCCCTGCAGGAAGTCTCACATCACACCGTCCTGTTCATCAACTTTACAGCACTCATCATTATGCAGAAGCATCTTGCTTCTTTGCTGACATCTCTGTTTTCTGCCCATTGAAGGCAGGGACTTGGTCTGTTTTGATGAGTACCCAGAATACCACCTGGCTCAGAATGGGAGTTCAACACGTGTCCATCTTGTGCAGAGAACAGTGACACCTAGCTTAAGTTACGCCCTCAGCGCAACCTTCCTGAACATCTCTGCCCTGCTCCCTGAGGAGCAGATCTCAGGGATGTTTCTTAGAATATCATCTGTCCCTGTGCCCACAGGCAGGGCCATGCTGACTCATCCAGCAACCAGCCCACCACAGGGGCCTAATTCATTTTCACTGAATAAGTCAATGAATGCCGTTTAGCTTCCCCACCTGTGTACACTGTAGAGTGCTGTGCACACACACCGCATTCTCTAGGGTCTGATGGTCAGAGGCCCTTACCACATGTCAGCTGAACTGAATCCCGGGCAGTTTCTGCCTAAACCCTAATTCCAGATCCCCCAGCCACGGTCACACGCTGCAAGTGTGCAGCCCGGTTAGCATAAGTCTTGAATGAGGCGTTTACCTGAGCGCCCGGAAGGCAGAGGTTAAAACAACCGAAGCACCGGGGCGGCCTGTGGTCCTAGGAGGGGGAGGTGCGGAGCGGCTGCACATGTGAGCAGCAGATGGCCCTTCAGCGGTCGGGAGGGCTCTATTTCAGTGACAATTCATTTTCAGTAATTATCCCTCTCTCCTTTAAAGTCACCTAAGGCAGTCCTCACGGGCACTGTGGACCTCTTCCCTGGGCGAGCTTTCAAGTCATTTGCACTTGTGGGGATGCGGAGAATTCAAAGCAGATGTGCCCAATTGGGCCTCCTGCTCGCCGCGCCATCTCCGGTTCTTTCTCCCGCCGGCCCACTGTAAATGTTTTTAAAATGGGACCCTGGTACTAGACATGTCAAACAGCTGAATTCAAGGTAGAGGGGGCTGCCAGCAGGGAAGACGAATGAAATTTAAAATCCCTTTCGACAGATTAACTAGAGACACTTTGAAGCCATAAATCATGCAGACAGTCTAGAAGAAGCTAATAATGGATTTGGGTTTTGTTCGTATTTATTATCGCGAAGAGATAGCAGAATGTGAGGCCAAGAAGCCCAGCCGGGAATCCATTGGGGACTTCCTAGAGCTGAGTGTCAACCAGAGAACAGGTTATACAGAAGGGACACAGAGCTAGTATTAATTATGTACCTGCTGTGTGCCAGGCACTGGGCTTGGTGTGACTCGTGTAAAGCCACAATGCCAACCATGTGAAGAAGACACAACTGTCCCCATTTTACAAGTGTGGATTCCAAGAGGCTCCAAGACAGCTTGTTCCAGGTCACACAGCCTAGCCTCCCTGACTCTAAAGCCCTCACTCTTTCCACCCAACAGAACGTAGGAAAAGAGGGAGCCCAGTCTGAGCACACAGAGGCCCTGAGGGAGACAGAGACAGCAAGGGTGTGGGTGCTCCAGCCTCAAGGGGCCAGTTCACCACGTGACCTATGCCCTTCTCCACCACCAGGCCTTTGTCCTCACTGTGCTCTCTACCTGGGGTGCCTTCAGTGGTCACTTCCTGAACTCACACTCACATCTCAGGACCTGGCCTGGGTCCCTGCCCTCAAGACTCAAGAGTGAGCCCTAGATGACAGCATTTTTGTGTTTGCCTTATTTATCCCCAGAGGGCTGCCCTCAAATAATGTGACCTTATCCATCCCTGTACTGTATTCTCCCATGGCCACACAAGAGATGCCCAATGCTATGTTGTTGTTGTTGTTGTTGTTGTTTTGAAGGCCACTGGCTTTATTGAGCCTAAAGTCTTTACAAGGACAATGACTGTTCTTGCCAAAAAAAGAAGTCAAATGGTATCAAACAGACAGGAGATGAGAATGGGTATGAGGGAAGGGGCCAGGAATCCACTCAGGAAAGCTTGTAACTTTCACCAGAAAATGGGAAGAAGGAAGGAAGCGGAGATGCATACAAGAGTGAAGATTCTAAAAGAGTTGAAATGGTTAGGGGAGAAACTCCCAGAAGACCCTGGGGTACGTTGGAGGTGAGTACAACAGCAGCAATCTTCTTCATTTTTCTTTAGCACCAGAAACTGACCAAGGATCACTTAGGCCTTGTCAAAGCCCCTTTCCTCCAGCATTTTACCCAGGATTTCACCAATCCCAGACAGGCTCTCCACTGGCTTTTCCCCATGGACACTGCCACGAAGGCTCAGTGCTTTGAGAAGGCTGTCACCTTGATCTGGCTTAATCAGCAACCTCAGTGCCGTAATGGCTCCTTCCGCCAGCTGGCCGTTTCTGCCGATATCTCAATCCACTAGAACTTTCTTCCACTTCCAGGTCACCCCAAGATCCGCTTCTAGCCATAGAGCTATGGAGCTGACACACCTTGATGATGTCCTGAGGAGGCATCTTTCCACTCCTCCAAGGAAAGCCCACCTCCCCAATACTGTTTTAATTGAATTCCCTAACACCCTGGCACCCTGAACCCTGGCATCACATCCACCAAAGACAGGAGGATGCCAGGGAAGGAACTTCATATTTATGGAGCAACTCACTGGTTCATTCACATTTTTGAATGCCCATTCTCTATCAGCACTGGGGTACCAGACTCGGGTACCAGCATAGAACTGTGCACCAGACCTAGTTCCCACACCAAACTTATGGCTGAGTACCAGGCACTTGACACACGAACTTAACTCCGTTATCTCTAGGGGGAAGGGATAAGTACTCCCCCTAATGGATAAGGAACCCAAGGTGAAGCAACCCAGCCAGGACTGACTGGGACGTGCACCCAGCCTGCCCACTGCCACAAGTTCCCGACCACCATCAGCAGGCCCAAGCTCAGTCTACCATGCTCAAATGTGGTGCAAGATGCAGGGTGCAGACAGGATGACTTTATTGACCAAAGGCTCAAATGCAGGAGCAGGAGACAACACCCTGAGAGGTGAAGAGAGGCGGCCATGAGGGAGGACTCCCGGGCAGAGGACAGGCTCTTGGCTATCCCATTTACAATCCTCAGTGTCTCCATCCACAGCAGTGGGCCCCAAACTCTCTGGCCAGAATCACTGGGGAACTTTTTAGATTATATCTGGGCCGTGCCCAGGATGTCAAATATGAACCTCTGGGAATGTGGTCAGGGAGTGGTAATCTGCTGCAGCCAGCGTGGTGCCAGCCCTACCCAGCGTTTGGCTGCCACGCTTCAAAATAGTCTTGCCACTTTGGCTTAGCACATTCAAGGCCCTTAACACCTTGACTTCAAACCCCCTCTCAGGTCCGAACTCCCAGACTGCACACACGTGTACACACAGAGGCGTGTACACACACCATCTGGTCATAGCGCCCAGGCCCTGTAGCTACTCACCATTCCCCTACGATGCTGAGGTCACACCCCAGAGATTCAGATTTGGTATTCCTGGGCATGGCCCAGATATAGTCTTCAAAGTTCCCCAGTGATTCCAGCCAGAGAGTTTGGGGCCCACTGCTGTGGATGGAGACAATGCTGAAGCCCTAATAGATCCCCTCTGTGTTTCACAGCCCCAAGCACAAGCCGCCCCCCCCCCAGGAGTAGGTGTCACTTTCTAGCATCAAGCAGCACGGGTGGACCCAGGTGCTCCTTGGCTGAGTCCTCTCGCTAACCTCACTGCCTGACTCGGCACCTGGCCTGGAATGGTGCCCTAGAAATGAATGCAGCATGAGATGGGTTTGGAGAACAGGCCTTGATCCCAACGCAATGAGGGCAAATGGCATCACTGGCACCTTGCTTCCTCTGACCCCACCATGCCACAGCCATGCTGGCCTTCCCCACATCTTAAACCCAACAAGCTCACACCTCCTTCTGGGCCTATGGGCTTGGACAGTTCGTGGCAGCTGCTTCGCAGACTGAGGATGGCACTTCCTGCAAGAGGCCCAACCCTCCCCAGACCCTGCCATGGTCTTTCCCCTCGTCTACTTTTTTCTTTCTCACACACACACACTACCTGCATATCATATTTGCTCCTAGTCTGTCTATCCCACAAGAGTAGGGACTCTTCTGGAAACCTGGAGTGCCTTCTTGATCACTGCTGTTACACACACAGGCCTTGAGAAGGCTGCCCCACACCAGTCAGTGTGGAAATGGCTTTGAGTTTCCTTTCTGAGAGATACAGGTGGCTGACTGTACATGTTCATTTGTGGTGAATTTGCAAGGCAGGAATCTTCAAAACATGAAAAGTAATTCCTCAATCCCATCTCCCAGACTGCTTAGATTTTAATCTATTCATTTTGATATATTCACTACATACACCTACATGTGTGATTATGTCTGTGTATAGATGCACACACACATCTACACACAATTAGCATCTCACTCCAATAGTGACATTTGTGTCATATTTGTTATACTGAATATCAACTCATGAGCATTTTCCTTTGTCATTAAGGATTTTTCAACAACCCTCTTTTGAACGGCTGCATAGTATTCCATCATGGGATGGCACCACGATTTATTTAGCAGTTCCCTATTGTTAGACATGTAGGTTGTTTCCTTTTTTTTTTTTTGCCATTATAAATAATGCTGTGATGAATACCCTTGCACATAAATCACTGTCTGCATCTTCAAATGCGTCCTCAGAATAACTTCCAGGAAGAGGAATGCCTGGGCCAAAGGTGATGAATATTTTCCAGGCTCATGGAACACATAGTCAAGTTGCCCTCCAGAAAGATCATCCCAATTTATTCTCCCGCCAGTGGTTGTGAGAGGGCCAAGTTCATTGCAAATGGCAACAATGGCAACAGGATTTCCTTTCTCTTGGCTAATTTGCAAGATTGAGATGATACTTCATTTTTCTCTGGATTTGATGATGAGTGGGGGCAAATATTTGAAAGTACTTTTTGGCTATCCATGTTTCTTCTTCTGCCAACTGCCTGTTCCTTTTACGCATTTTCTTATCATTTTGTGGGAGCTTTTTTATGTATTAAGGATATCAGGTTTGCTCTTTGTAGCAAACACTTTTCCCAATTTTTTATTATCCTTTATTGTTGTTTATAAATGTTTACACGTTGAAATGTTTTAAATTTTCAAGTAGTTCAACCTAACAGTCTTGTAGTTGCAATCACTTTAACAGCCTTTATATACAGCTAGTCCTTTTCCAACCAGACATCAATAAATACTTCCCTATGATAGCTTCTAATTTTTTGTGTGTGGTTTCATTTTTCACACTTAACTCCTTAATCCATCTGGAATGTATTTTACAAGATAATGTATTTTTCAAGATAATACATTAACTTTATTTTTCCCCCAAATAGTTAACCAATTGTCCCCATCTGTGTTATTTTAAGATCCTTATGGCAAGGTTTCTACCATTTTCCTGAGTAGTACCAGAGAGTGATAATCACCATAAATATCACCCGTGTGTACTTACACTCTATAAAATGTTATTCATTTGTCATTAATTCATCACATTTTTGTTGAGCACCCATGTCCCAGGTATAATATTCTAGGTGCTGAAAATATAGCCATGAATAAAACAGATAATCACCTCTGCTCTCATGGGAGCTCACCTTCTAATGGGGGACATAAAATAAACAATGAATAATTAAAGTATACAGAATGTTAATGGTAAGGAGAAAAATCAAACAGGGAGGGGACAGGATGCATTTTGATGTAGGGTGTCCAGAAAAGGCCTCGCTGAGGAGTGCCACTTGAGTCATGACCTTAAGTGGGTCTGGGTGTGGGGGAAGGACATTCTGGGCAGGGGGATGGCCAGTGCA
>NW_007260480.1:271049-307151 GCF_000164805.1 Carlito syrichta
AGAGAGAGAGAGAGAGAGAGAGAGAGAGAGAGAGAGAGTGTGTGTGTGTGAGCGAGGACCACTTGGGGCCTTGTAGGCCTCTATACATGTACATGAACCTCAATGTCAGGATGACATGAGGAGTTTTGATGAGTTTTAAGCAGAAGAGCAACATTTCCTGTGTTTCAACACTGGGTTCGTCAACCTCAATGCTACTAACATGGGGGGAGGGGTAATTCTGGGTTCAAGGGGCTGTCTTGTGCACTGCAGTGTCCTTAGCAGCATCTCCAATATCACGTGCACACACTGACACACACACCCAGGCATGACAATCAAAAATGTCTCCAGATATTGCTAAATATCTCTTGGTGGGGTGCAAAACTGTCCTGGCTGAGAACTACTGCTTCAACAGGATCACTTTGGCCACTGTGTTGATGACAGAGAGATTAGTTAAGAGGCCACTATAATCCACTAGTGAGCGAGAATGGTGGCTTCAGCCAGGGTGGTGAGAAGTCGCTGGATTCCAGACACACAGTGAGTGCAGCGGCATCAGGATTTACTAACAAATCAGTTACAAGGAGTGAGAGAAAGAGAAGGGCAAGGTTGGTACCCACATTTTCATCCTGAAGTTCTATAAAGAGAGCGTTGCTATTTCTTGAGATGGGGAAGACAGAAGGAACAGGTCTGGGGAGACCATTGGGAGCTCAGTTTTGGTCACGTTAGTTTTGAGACACATTTTAGACGTGCAAATGGGGACGAGAATGGTGTCCGGACTTACAGGTCTGGAGTTCCAAGGCCAGATCAGGGCTGGGGACATAACTTTGGATTCACAACAAGTAGATGGTGCTTGTAACACGGTGATACAGGATGAGTCCCCCAAGGAGTGAGGATAAAAAGAAAAGAAACCCTGGGCTTGCCAATGTTTAGAGAGCAGAGAGCTGAGGAGGAGTTGTCAGAGGGGTAGAAGAAAAACTAGGCACGAACAGCAGCCTGGAGCTGTTTCAAGGAGTGGAGATTGTTCGGCTATGTCCAAGGCTGCTACCAGGACAAACACGAGGAGACCTAAGAACTGCCCACTGGAAAGCAGAACAAGGGCCTGACTGGAGTTCATTTGTGAGGGAATGGGGGGAAAATCACATTGGGCATACACCATTCTCTAGGGCCCCTGTGACACCCTCAGACTGGCCTCTTATTCCAGCCACTGTTGCAGTCACCAGTCCCAGGCAGCCTCCACAGTCCTCGGGTAGGGACAGCCTAACCATGATTCTGACAACACAGGCAGAGGCCACACAACCTCACACACCCAACCCGAGAGCAGGTGGGGGTCAGTGTTTCTGGAACCACCCTTGACCCATGGGTATGGAAGCCCATGAACAAATGCTTCTCTCCTGACCACACCCAGATGCATTTCAGCAGCTTAACAATGCAACCTTCCACTCCCTAGTCCCTCGTTCCTGCTCCCTGGGATCACTTCCCAAGGAAACTACCAGATTAGAAAGGAGGCTGGAGGTGGCCAGGGTGTGTGCAGAATCGAGAGGGCTGGGTGCCATGACTCACATCTATATTCCTAGAGCATTGGGAGGCCAGGGTGGGAGGACTGCTCGAGGCTAGGAGTTTGAGACCAGTCTGGGCAACATAGTAAGACCCCTATCACAACCACCACAACAAAAAAATTGTTTTAAAAGAGAGGTTGCCTTTGCTTTTTAATTCTTTTTAAAAGTTGTTAGAAATAATAGCAGATTTGTATGCTGACAGGAATGACCCAGGAGAAAGGCAAAAACTGATGCAGGAAAGAGAAGGGAGACCTGCAGGAGCTGCAGTGACCTTGAGCAAGTGCAAGGAGGGGCCACAGTGACAGCTACACAACTGACTACAGACTGGACCACAGAGCAAGTCTCAGGAAAGTTCAAAGGACTGAAATGAACAGAACGCGTTCTCTGGCCACAGGGTTAAAAAAAAAAATACTTGGAAATCTCACATATTTGGAAATTTTAAAACATGCCCAACAACCACAGGACACAAATATAATAGGCGTTTACAATATTTTGAAATTATTGATGATGAAAATGCTACATATCAAAACTTTTGAGATGCTGCCTAAGTAGTACCTAGAGAAAAGTGTGTCATTTTTCAATGTGTCTGTTAGAAGTGTTGAAACTTAATGAATTAGACGCTCATCATCTCAAGGTGTTAAAAAAAAGAGCAAAATAAAGTAAAGAGAAACTATAATGGTACAGGCAGATATAAATAATACAGAAAATATATACACACATTCCCCACAACACAACCGAGTGGATCAATAAATAAGCCTAAAGTTGGTACTTTGAAAGATTAATGAAATTGACAAACAATTGACAAGAGAGATCATAACAAAGGAGGAGGCACAAATAACTAGTGTCAGGGATAAAAAATGAGGGAACACTTCATGCCACAGGCAATATAAAGATGTTCAGAGAATATTATGAGTAACTTTAAGCCAATAATTTATGAGATGTAGTGAAAATGAACAAATTCCTGGGAAAATATAATTTACCAAAACTGATTAAAGAAGAAATAGACAAACTAAATAGTCCAATGAGCATTAACATCATTAAATTAATGGCTTAAAATCTTCCCATAAAGAAAACTCCAGACCCAGATGGCTTTTCCAGTGATTTCAACCTAATATTTAAGTAAGAAATAATTCTAATCTTCCATCACTCTTCCAGAGACTAGAAAAAGAAGAAATACTCCCCAATTCACTGTATAAGACTAGGAAAACCTTGATATTAAACCTCAAAAAGGACAGTAAAAGGAAGGAAAATTACAAATTAATTTCTCTCATGAACACAGATGCAAAAATTATTAATAAAATATTTAAAAATTGAACCCAGCAGTATATACATAGGAAAAAAACGCATCATGAACAGGTTGGGAATAGCCAAAGAATTCAAAGTTGATTTAACATTGGAAAATCGAAAGGGCTCAGTGGCTCAACCTGTAATCCCAGCACTTTGGGAGACCAAAGCAAGTGGACTGCCTGAACTTGTGGGTTCAAAACCAGCCCGGGCAATTTGGCGAGACCTCGTCTCTACAATAAATCAAAAATTAGTTGGGTGAGGTGACGCACGGCTATAGTTCTGGTTACTTGGAAGGCAGAGGTGGTAGGATCGTTGGAGCCCAGCAGGTTGATCCTGGGGTGGCTGTGAGTGTGCCACTGCACTCCAACCTGGACAACGGAGTGAGACTCCAACTCAAAAAAAAAAAAGAAAAAAGAAAAGAAAATCACTTAATGCTAGTCACTACATTCATAGATTTAAAAAGAAAATAATATGATCATTTCAATAATCACAGAAAAAGCTTTTGATAAAAATTCAACATCCATTCACGATTTAAGAAGAAAAAACTTCCTTAACATGATAAAGGGTATTTAACAAAAAGCCAACAGCAAACACCACAGCTGATGGTAAAATGTTGACCACTTCCCTTCAATGCTGGAAGCAAGACAAGGATGTCAGCCATCCCCGCCTCTCTACTCGGCATTATACTGGATACACCAGGCAGTGCAGGAAGGCAAGAAAGGGAAACCAAGAGATTAAGGATCTATGAATAGAGGTGATATCCACACCAGTTTTCTCTGATTTCAGCCTACTCAGGCTCTACCATCTCGGACCCCAACCTAAGCTTAACCTGTTCCTCATCCGCCTGCCCTCCCTACTCCACTGGGTCACAAAGCAGATTCTCTGCTGGAACTCCAGGCAGCCTGATCACTCACTCACCTGGCACTTTCTACCTCACCTGCTCCCCATACCCCTCCCTAAGAGGCCAAATTCCTGATGAAGGGGCCACTCCTATACAGCTCTGTGAGCTGCTGTCCCTACCCCAGCTCCTTCAGATCCCTATGGGCAGAACTAGATCTGACCACCTCTGGGTCCCTAGCAAACGCTTGCTGAAGGATGAGGAAGTGAATACATCACGACAGTGACAGCTCCTGAGCAGGGACTTCACACTCGCCAACATGCACCAGCCTCTTCCCTAAGAGACCATTCCTGTTGCTGTGTGCTAGACAGTTGCTCTGTGCCAGTCCCAGGCCAGTGGGCACAGAGACCAGTTTCTCCCTGGTGGGCTGGTGGTGGCCACACAGAGAAAAGCCCACAGGGGGCTGTGGGAGCAAGCAGGTGCTGAGTCCAGCTACAAGGTCAGAAGAGGTTCTTGCCAGGCTTGGTGGCTCAGCCTGTCATCCCAGCACTTTGGGAGGCCGAGGCGAGGGGATTGCCTCAGCCCGCAGATTTGAGACCCACCCGGGCGACTTGGTGAGACCTTGTCTCTACGATAAATAAAAAATTAGTCAGGCGTGGTACCGCGCGCCTGTAGTTCCGGCTATTTGGAAGGGTAAGGCAGAAGGATCACGGGAGCCCAGCAGGTCAAGGCTGCAGTGGCCGGGAGCATGCCACTGCACTCCAGTCTGGGCGACAGAGTGAAACTCCAACTCAAAAATAAATAAATAAATAAATAAAAATTAAAAAAAAGAAGAGGTTCCCTGGAGGAGGGTCCTCTAAACGGAATATAGTCCACAAGTGGGTGTAGGTGTCTGGAGGACGGTGGAGACAGGCGGGATGGGGAATTACACGAGGGTCCCTGAGGGTGCAGCAAGGGGAGTCAGTAGGGAGTGATGGGACAAAGAGGTCGCTCCTGTATATGTGACAACTATAGACCCTGCCCCCCCAAGAAATGCATGAATACACGGGTTAGGTTGTGCACATAACTAAAAGCCCACTCCCAGGCCTCTAGGCTCAAGAAGCTAAACCATATCCCGAGAGGGGCAAAATGGAGTAGTTGCAGTGTCAAGGGAAAAAAAGTACAACTGAGGTTCATTTGCTGCTCACTTTCACCCAAGACCTTGGGCAGAACTGAAAACACTCCTCCTGCGGGCCAAAGCCACCCTCCTGGCTAGGACAGACACTCCCATCCAATGTGTGAGGGTCTGGCAGGCCTCAGCTGGTAGACTGGGCACAGCACATCTGACAGAGGCCTCGCAGTGACTCATCACTGGGGAAACCGTCACCCTAGTGAGCACCCCATAGCCACCAACTGCTGAGCATGCACCATGCAACAAGCAGTGACAGACAGAGATGGCCTGACAAGCATGGGGAAGGTGTTCCCAGAACAGAACACGCATGTGCAGAGGACAGGGCGTGAAGGAATCTGGCGTTTTCAGGGCCTGACTCGAGGACTGTCCATGGCAGGGGACTGACCAGACGTGCATGGGAAATACTGGCTCCTGTGGGCCAGGGCCTGGGTCTTATCCCGAGGGGGGGAGAAGCCAGGATCCTGGGTTTTGAGGGATCACTCTGGTCAGGTGTGAAGTGGGACCTACCACGAGGGAGAAGTGCAGTGGCCATGCTGTGTGTGGAGCAGGGGTTCCTGACCCAAGAGGGACAGAGTGTGTGGGAGGGGAAGCAGGGAAGGCATCTCCCAGGAAAGGGCTTTTTTTTCATCATGACAGATGATAGCCACAGGCTTGCTTGGTGCTGGACACCAAAAACCTAAAGTAAAGGGTGTCTGTAGCCTATTACCACCCCAGCAAGCACACTGCGCTTCGGCTGCAGAAAGGAAGGCTGAACAAAACAGACACTGGCCCAGAGGGGCAGACTTCCTCCAGGTCAGCGAGGACCCCAGCTGAAAGGCAAGGCTGGGGCCTGCATAGAGCTAACCCAGGGAGTCACAGCGTCTAACCATACCAAGCCAGTCCTGGGCCTGGTTTGTCCTCCCTCTCTGCAGGGCCCCTGAGGCATGATGGAACAACAGCCAGGACCCAGGAGTCTGTCCACACCCCAACAGCACACCCTGTGAAGCCCTGGCCACTCACCTCACAGTCAGCCCCTTTCTGTCCCTAAAGCCCCACAGGCCCAGAGGCCAGTGGAAGAATGGGCAGGAGCAGCCAGTGGACATGACACCAGGGGTGAACCCTGAAGGGAGCAGTCCTCCTGAAGGGAGGGTGGGGCTGGACAAGGCAGCAAGTCACCGCAGAAAAGGCTGCTGGGGTCCGGGTCTGCCCTGACACCTGAAGCTTTCAGGCAATCACAGCTCCTCTCAGGACCTGGACTTCGGTCATCCAGACATCGGGGCAGGAGTGGAGGGCACAGGGAGCAAGTTGGACCGGTGACACCAAAGTCCTTTGGCTTCACAGAGCAGTTGACAGCACTGCCCTCAGAATCAAACGTCTGAAACCAGGATCTGCCCCGGGCATCCATGTGACTTTAAATGAGCCCTTATTCTCTCTGAGCTTCTGTACTCATCTGCAAAATGGGGACAATAACACCCACCACCATAGAGCTGTTCTAGAGATGAAGCTACACCAGGTGACATAGTAGCCACACAACAAGGACCACACTCTCCAGCATTACCAAGGGTACCCTAGGATGGCATGGGAAGGGCAGGTCCAGAAGGTGCCAGAGGGCAGTGGGCTCCACAGGGCCTCCCACCCTCATCCCTAGGCGTGTTCCTCCCCCCACCCCACCCAGGGTCACCCGGCTTCTCTTTCCCTCTGGCCCGCAGGGTGGCAGCAGCGTCTATACCCAGCCGCCACTCTGAGAAGGCCTGTCCATCTCGGGGCTGGCAGAAGGCGCCCTATAAATCAATCAATAAATTCCAAGCAGATGCGCACAGCCTGTTTTCTTTGGAGCCCTGGCCCCGCTCTGCGGTTACAGTGAAACCAGACTCTCAGGTGATTCACAACTTGACGGCGGCCTGGGACTGGATCCACCAGAGGGTGACAATAATATTTTCTTTCCTGTCTTACCTCGGAGACAGGGTGGGGCTTTTTTTTTCCAGCCCTCTATCCTGGGCTGACAGCAAACTCAGTTTACTCAGTGAGTATTTATAGACGCCCCCCAGCCTCGGGGAAGCCAGTCGCAAGGGCCACAGGCACAGCTATGGGCCTTAAAGTGAGCAAACTCTTTCTCCCCAGGACTCCACTCCCCACAGCTGCCCCGAAAAGAGGAGAATGTGGACGTGGTTTAAAGGCTGTAGCTTTGCTGCTGATGACCCTAGGTTCAAATGCCAAGTCTGACAACTTCACTGAGCCTCAGCTGACACTTCTTCAAAAACAGGGACAATACACTCAGCAAACACTAAATTGGTAAGATTAAAATTAAGATATTTGAGGTGCTTACATAGGGCCTAGCATATTTTAATTCTTCAATAAGCTGTCACTATTAAGGACATGCTGATTGCTCAGAGAAGGGACACAATTAGCCCAAGGTCACACAGCAGCCGGAAGAGCATGGATGCCCTGTGCAGCGGGATGTGACACCCCAAAGTCAGAGTTGGGGTTCGGGGCACAGCATCAGTTGGCCCGTTCCCCAGGCAGCCAGGTGGGGCCGACGCTCACCTTCCTTTCGAGGGCTCCACAGAGCCCCTTCGTGAAGAATGCCCAGTAAGAAAAAAAAAAAGTCTGAGTCTACACCCAGATCAAGCCCATGATCAGACTCCTTTGTGCTGTAACCAAATGGTTACAAAAAGATTGTGAGCTGGTTTGCTGGCAGGTACATCACTCTGTGCCTTTTTTAGCTAAACTCTGGCCAGCCCCTACTTGGGTCTCCATTTCTCATCTGACAGCCAAGCATGGGAGGATGAGGAGGTGGGAGGGAGGTGTTCTGAAGGGTTATCAGCTCTTTGTGGAACCTGGATCTGAACCTGCCAGTAGGAGGGTGTTTGGTATGTGACAACAGCAGCCACCTGCTTGGCACCGTTCCACGCTCTGAACTGTCTCGTTCACTCCTCTCCACAGCCCTGTGCACAAGGGAGCACTGTCCCTGTGCCCACTAGACAGAGGGGGAGGTTAAGTAAGGTGCCCGAGTCACCAGAGAGGTAAAGCCTGGACCTGAAACCCAGGTGGGCCGGCCCCGGGGCCACTCTGCTGTCCCACCCCTATGCATGCATGGGTCTCTGCTGGGGCAGCTCCCAGGGTCGGGGCTCACTGAGATGCACACACAGCAGGACTGACATGAAGGAGGTCTGGTGGGAAAGGGAGAGCCTAGGATGCTCTCAGGCCCCTGGAGAGTACGGGACGGGACTTCACAGGCAAGGGAGCCCCTGCCATCGCCTGGCAGCAACAGATCCCTCCACGGAGAGGGTCTCAAGTGTCTTGGGGCCCAGGGGCAGGGTCTGAGTGGCTGACGCTTCTTGGAACTGTCAGTGCCTAGCCCAGGGTCTCGCACCAAAGGTGCTCATTCCCTGCTGAGCACCCAGGCTGGACCTGAGAATCCTTGCCCTCTCTGGATCTGTTTCCTCATCTGCAAAACAGGACAACAGCACCTGGCTCTCAGGGCTACCTAGGAGGCTGAACCATACCAGATAACACAGCCCTCCCACCCGCCACTGGGAGTTAACGGACAGCCAAGACAGACGGAATTACGAAGAGACGCAGACAGCAAGGGCCTCAGCCTGGCCCTCTGCAGCCTGGCCTCTGCCTACCCTTTCCCATGTCCACTATGAACTGCTCTCATGGTACTGCCACACCAGCCTCCCACAGAGCAGTCTGGCTCTTGTCTGCCTTCAAGCTCTGCTCCCTGAAGCCCCTCTGCCCAGAATCTCCTTCTTCACCCCTTTCCTTAACAAACTCCTACTCATCCAGCAGGACAGCCATCTCCTCCAGGAAGCCGGTGTCTCTTCCACTGCTCCTGGCATCTCCTCATCCCAGCTCTGTTCTTCCCGGGTTGACACAGCTGCTACACTCCCTCTCCCACCGGCCTCTGCGCTCCTCCGGGGCTCACAATGTCCGTTCACCTTGGACTTGGTGGCAGACATGAGTCAGTTACTCAACAGATGGGTGATACAGGGATGGGCGACCCAACGCCTCCCTGAAAATGTGACTCTGCACCCTGGCAGCACTCACCGGCCCACCCCCTTATACTTCCCTTGTGGGTCACCTGTGCTGACACCATCTCTGGGGCGGACTCAGAAAACATGGAAGCGAACCAGAGGGCCTCCGCAGGCTCTGTAAGTTCCAGCACACAGTGTCCTGTTGGGTCCCCCAACAGCCACCATGAGATGAGGCAAGGCTGAGGAACGTGCTGGAAGGCTGGAGCCTGTGACATCCTGACAGCCACCTGCTCAGCCACCTTGGTGTGGCCAGGCAGCAAGAGCTGACTCCGCGAGGAGATAAAAGACCAGGAAACAAGAGCACGCAAGGGAGGGAAGGGAAACAGGGAGAAAGAAATAATTTAAAAGAAGGCTCATTTGGTATTTGTTTTCAAAGCCACTGACGAAAACCAGATTTGAAGTTTGGGGGAAAAAAGGGATTTGGGTCTTTCAAATTCCACTCTCCGCTAATTGACTGCAGTTTCCTTTGAAAGAGCCCCCAGCCCTTCTGAACAGTCAGCGGCCCAGCTGGGACTCCACTGCCAGCAGAGTCCAGGCCTCCCAGCTCTGGAGGCTCCCTGGCTGCATGAGCCCTGGAGGAAGGACTGCCAGACAGATGCACAGACAGGTGGGGCCCTGGGACTCTCCAAATGCATGCTTTAGTCAGAGCCCATGAAAAGTGCTTTCCATGGAGACGGGTCAGGCAGGATTCAAACCTAGGTCTGCCTGCTCCCGGCACCCTGCTGTGCCTCTCAAGGTGCGTGTGGCTTGCCCAGAGTGGTAGAGAGCCCCAGAAGAGTCAAGCACAAAACTGGGGTGCAGGTTTTCTGACAGGGGAAGCAAACTGCATGATCCAACACCCTTGGGGCTCTGACAGGGAAAGCCCTCCCAGGAACAGGTGCCCTAGTGCTCCCACCCCTCTGCCTGGGAAACCGCCCAAGTTCTCTGTTCCCCTCTTCTCCCAACTCAAGCCTCTTGCCTCTCCCCTCACCAGACTTGGCTCCCAACTCAAGCCTCTTGCCTCTCCCCTCACCAGACTTCACCAGGAACACTGTGTCAGCAGCTTCTCTTTGGGGTGGCTCAGAAACGAATATCCCAATATCCTCTTTGCATTTGAAGAAACCAAAAGCCAAAAGTCCAAGAATCCCAGCACCCCAGCCTGGGAAAGCCCAAGGCCCCGCCTGAGGGCAGCTCAGAGCACTCACCATCACCCCCCCCATCCCGAGGTGCTCCTGCCTCACTTCTCACACAGAGGCGTCTGGGCCGGAAGGGCTCCCCAGGGCTGCTCCGTCAGCCTTGGAGTCAGTGGTCTCAGTCCGAGTGAGCCCTGCAAGCTTCTCCCTGGTCCAGGCCATCCATCTGGACAAAAAGCATCCTTGTCCTCCCAGACCCGTTACCCAAAAGAGATCTAGGAGCAGCAAAGCCAAGACGTCCTGGAAAATGTCAGCTCTCCTTCCACACATAAAAAGTGCTGTTGTCCCTCAGCAGAGGCTGGCCTCCCAATTGTGTCCATGCTGGTCCTTTCTGGGCATCAGCATGGGCACATCTGGGAGGCCAGCCTCTGCTGAGGGACAGCAGCACTTTTCCCCTCAGGAAAACGCTTACCAGGAGGCCTGCTCCAGTGCTCACCTCCTCCAGGATGCCCTCCCTGACCTCTCTTCTATGTGCCTGTGACCTCTCCCTCTGCTTGGCACAGTGTGGAACGCCTCTGCCCTCCTGCTGACTCCGATGGAAAGTGAGCTCCTCTAGGAAGGAACAGCTTTCCTATGGCGACATTCCAGCACTGCCAAAGGAGCTCCAGAAGTCTGGGGAGGAGGAAGGCAGGGAGAGCCAGAAGAACCCAAGCACCTGAGAGTCCTGGGTACAAGTTCTGACTTTATCTCCTGCCGACTGTGTGACCTTGGGAAACTCACCTCCCCCTCACCCCCTGGCCTTGAACTCCTCAGCTGAAAAATGTGAAAAACTCTGGCCTGTAGGTTAAGGGTATAAAGATGCTCTGGGAACTATGGATCTTTGCATGAATAAGGACAATGGGTGGGTGGTGATGATGACGGGGTGCCAAGGAGGGCAACCATAGTGGTGGAGGAGGGTGGCATTTCTAGTACATCTTCTGACATGTTTCCACCTCTCCTGAGGCCTCCCAGGAAGAAACGGTCAATCTGGATAAGTAAGGGAGTTCACTATCACCAAGTGCTCAGTGCTGGGCGCCTCCACAGCCAGTGTCTCATTTAATCCTTCAGCCCCAGGTCACGTGCTCGGGGCTGTCCCATCGCAGGGCCTGTATCTTCTGTGCCGCCCACCCTGGGCTGACCCCATAGCTCTCCCTGACAATGTCTGCCCACCCCACTCTCAGATGCTGCTCCTGGGCTCCGCTGGCCGGGGCCAAGGCCAGGACACCTTGAAGGCCCAGCAGGCCCAGAGCCCCTTGGACCAGGTCACACCCACCCCATGCATCCCCAGGCAGCACACCACCCTGTTTCTGTTCCCCATTACGAGGACCGGTGCCCATCAAGTAAATCAGGCTAAGGGAGTCCGATGAGCAACGATTCAGATGGTGGGATGTTGTAACTGTAAACATCAGCAGCAAAGCCAGTTAAAAAGAGCCTATGGTCAGGTGTGGCGGCTCACGCCTGTAATCCCAGCACTTTGGAAGGCCAAGGTGAGAAGACCGCCTGAGTCCAGGGGTTCAAGAGCAGACTGGACAACTTGACAAGACCTCATCTCTACACTGAATCAATAAATTAGCCAGACGTGGTGGCACATGCCTGTGGTTCCAGTTACTTGGGAGACTGAGGCAGAAGGATTGCCCGAGTTCAGCAGGTAGAGGTCATGGTAGCTATAGGCGTGCCACTGTACTCTAGCCTAGATGACAGGGTAAGACTCTGACTCAAAAATAAATACACCGGGCTTGGTGGCTCAGCCTGTAAGCCCAGCACTTTGGGAGGCCAAGGCGAGTGGACTATCTGAGCCCATGGGTTTGAGACCAGCCCAGGCAACCTGGCGAGACTTCATCTCTACAATAAAATAAAAAATAGCCAGGCATGGTAGCGTGCGACTGTAGATCCGGCTACTAGGAAGGCTGAGGTGGAAGGATCGCTGGAGCCCCGGAGGTTGACGCTGGGGTGGCTGTGAGCGTGCGTGCCACTGCACCCCAGCCTGGGTGAAGGAGTGAGATTCCAACTCAAAAATAAGTAAACAAATAAATAACAAATATCAGCAGCTTGGCAACCTGGGATCGGGAACCACCTGGCTTTGATGGAGAGTGAGTATGGAGAGAGTATTGTGTACATCATAGGCAGGAGAAGCCAGGTTCTCTGCCCATACTGACTTCACCCTCAGTCACCATTCCTCCAGCCCCACCTCCTAATACCCTGCTGGAATTGCTCGTTATTCACACCCATCAAGCCAGGCCACATTTTCAGGCCTTTACAAAAGTTGCTCTGGTGCTGATGGTCTCCTTTCTAGCCTATAACACCCAATTCAGTGCCACCTCCTCCAGGAAGGAAGCCTTCTAAGTACAGTAAGTCCCCTATATACAAACATTCAAGTTGCAAACTTTCAAAGATGCAAATGTATGTTCACATGCCCAATCACGTGAGTTAGTTCACGTGTCCGGCATACATTGTCATGTGCATGCATCCTTTTCAAGGTACTACACTGTATGATTTAAAATGTTTATTTTTGTGTGTTTGTTTTTATATGTACTACTTGAGCAAAAAGTATTATAAATCTATTACAGAACAGTACTGTATAGCCGACTGTGTCAGTTGGGTACCTAGGCTACCTTTGTTGGACTTACGAATAAATTGGACTTATGAACATGCTCTCGGAACGGAGCTCATTAACATGTAGGGGTCTTACTGTATCCCTCCGCGTGAAGCACGCCCTCCTCTGTGCTACAGAACTCGCCTCTACAGCCTCACATGAGCTAAACTCCATCCTTTCTTGTGTCTTTGTATATGCCATTCCCTCTGCCTGGAACACCCCTTCCCCTGTGGCTTTAATTCCTCTCACCTTTCTTGTCTCAGATTCCAAATCATCTGCTCTAGGAAGCCTGTTCTAACCAGACTGCCCAGGCCCCTCCAGCTCCCTGCACTGCAAGGAGTGCAGGGAGCAGGTTTCCCATCCTAACCTGGAAGCCCTCTGGCCCCAGCGCAGGCCTGGCACCCAGTAGGTGCTCAGGGAATGTGTGCTGAAGAAAAGCGTCCCATCGCCATCAGATAGCCCAGGGGCTAGGACAATCCAGGGTCCACAGACTGGAGTCTTGAGTCCTCTAAATCTCGTCTTCTCAGACGGACAAGAAGACCTGGTTCCCAGTACCTGAGCAAACAAAACCACCAGGTCTGTAGAGGGCTTCATCTGGAAGGAATCAAGAGCAATGAGGAATCGAGTGTCCACTGGAACAGACACTTTATTATCCAGGCCGTAAACCTGATTTACACACAGGTTTCTTCTTTCCAAAAACTCTGTAAAATTTTAACTTTGCCCCAGCAAGCCTTGGGAGCAAGCCTTCAGAGCAGCAGGAAATCGCCCATTACGACTGTTGGGGGATGGGAGGGTCCCCAGATGCTCTTGTCCCCCAGGTAACCCCGTGGGTCGAGTCACCTGAACTCGACCTGGGGTGGATGGGGCCCCAAGATGGCCACAGGCTGGGGTTTAGAAACCTGGTGTTATCGCAGACTCCACCACACACAGACAGTGTGGCCCTGACCAGCTACTCCCCTGTCTGAGCCTCAGTCTCCACATCTGTACAATGACCGAGAGGAGGTGGGCAGACCCAAGTGCTAACATTCAAGGACTCTGTGTGACACAGCAACTGGGGTTGGGATCTCCCTAGCCAACCTGGTCAAGTTACTGAAGCCTGGTCTGCCTCACTTTCCACACTGTGAGTACGAGGGAAAAGCAGAGGGGTGTGGCCTCCCCCAGGACTACAAGGAGCACTACAGGGTTAACGAAGAAGGGTATAGAACAGTGCACAGTGAGCCCTCTCCACCACCTCCCGGGGTCTCCGGCACCCCCAGCCATCACATGCTAAGGAGTGGACACAAGGTCCCCAGACAAGCTTGGAGGGACAGTGTTTCCTGCAATGTCCAGTAACATAATGCAGAATTTAAAAAGCGAATCTCGGTATATGGAATAAAATTCGAAATAACCAAAACCAAATAATATGGTGTTGAGGCAAACATAGATATAAAATATGAAAATAAAAACAATTTGTATGTATTTAATAAAAACTATTTTAAAGCAAGAGAATGACAAACAGATTCTCTCCCTGGGTAGATAGGGATAAAAGAAGTAAATATATATAAGAATTGAAAAGAAATAAATAAAGTTTATTATTCACACAGGATAATCAGAAATCAAAAAGAATCTAAAAATTAATGATTACCATTAGTAAGTGAATTTGACAAGGTCAATAGATACAATATGAATACTCAAAAATCAACTGCATATCATCTGCAGTAAACAGAAAAGAGAAATTTGTAGATATCATATATGAGCACATAGAATAAGATCAAATACCTAGGGATAAGTCTACCATAAGATGTACAAGAGCATGGCCTCTACACAGAAAATCACAAATCATCACTGAGAGAAATTATACAAGAGCATGGCCTCTACACTGAACATCACAAATCATCACTGAGAGAAATTAAAGTAAGTCTAAATAAATGTGAGGAATAAGTCATATTTATGGGCTGAATGAGTCCAAGTGCAAATTTAGAAATTCCTAATTTGTCTTAAATTTGGAAGTTCCAAATTTATCTTCCCAAATGTATCTAGAGATGCGATGCCCTCCAAATCAAAATCTCAGCAGATTCTATTTGGGCGTGGAAATTACCGGGCTGGTTCTAAATTTTATATTAAAATTCAAATAGCCAAAAAGAGCCAGGGTGATCCTGAAGAAGAGTGAAGTGGAAGGACTTCCACTACCAGGTATCGAGCCTTATTAGAAAATGACAGTAAGCTGGGCTCGGTGGCTCAGCCTGTAATCCCGTGCTTTGGGAGGCTGAGGTGAGTGGATTGCCTGAGCCCGCGGGTTCGAGACCCGCCTGGGCAACTTGGCAAAACCTCATCTCTACAATAAATCAAAAAATTAGTCAGGCGTGGTAGCGTGCGCCTGTAGTTCCAGCTACTTGGAAGGCTGAGGCAGAAGGATCGCTGGAGTCCAGCAGGTCGAGGTTGCAGTGGCCAGGAGCGGCCACTGAACTCCAGTCTGGGTGACAGAGTGAGACTTCAACTCAAAAAAAAAAAAAAAAAATGACAGTAATTAAGACTGAAACTGGCATGAAGGTAAACAAATAGGTCAATGGAACAGAACCGAGAAACCAGAAATAGACCCACTCCACTAACTGATTTATGGCAAAGGTGGCCCTTTATGAGAGTGGGAGAAAGACAGCATGATCATTTGAGGCTGCTAGCTCAATCAGATTTCTATACAGTATAGGACAAAAAGAAACTTGACCCTACCGCACACCATACACAAAAATCAAATCCAGATGGATTATAGATCTAAACATGAAATGTAAAATATCCAAGCTTCACAAAGAAAGGAGAGAAGACTATTTTCACAATTTGAGGTAGGCAAATTGGCAAAGAATTCCTTAAATAGGACACCAGAGTCACTAACCATAAAGGTACAGATTTTTAAAATTAAAGATCTTCTACTCATCAAAAGACACCACTAAGAGAGGAGAAGCAAGCCATAGAGTGAGAAAGGGTATCTGTAGCATGCCTAACCCACAGAGGGCTTGGAGCTACAACACATAAAGATCTACATGTAGAAAGGCAAACAGTCCAGTTTTTTAAAAAAGACTTGAATAGGCACTTTACAAAATAGAACATTCAAATGGTCACAACACATGAAATGGGGGGCTCAACATCATTGGCCAGAAGAAAAATGCAAATTCAAACCACAGTAAGACACCACCACACATCCACCAGAATGGCTCAAGTTTAAAAGACAAGCGACACTGAACATTAGCAAGGATAAGGTGTAACGAGAACTCTGTTGCTCTGCTGGTGAGAGTGATAAAATGGTGCAACCACTTTGGAAAAGTGTTTGGCATTATATACTAAAAGTGAACATGTTCATACCCAACAGTTCAGCAATCTTGTTCCTACCCATATACTCGACAGAAGCACAAGTATGTGTACATTCTAAGACACCTATTGATATATCCATGGTAATGTGAATATGGTCAAAACCTGGAAACAATCCAAATATTCACCAGCAGTGGGAAAAAACAAATTGCAATAGTACACATCAATGAAAATAAATAAGCCACAGCTGCACAACAGCATAAACTGATTTCAGAAACAATATTGAGTGAAAGCAGCCAGACACAAGATAGTGTACACTGATGATCCTAGCTATGTAAAGTTCACAAACAACTCAGTGGTGATAGAAAACAAGCCTGTGGTTACCTGGGGGAAGGAATCAGCGGGTAGGGATGAGGAGGGAACTTGAGTGGAGCTTTCTGGAGTGACGGTAATGTCCTATTTCTTGACCTAAGTACTGGGCTCACAGTTACATTCACCTTGTGATTTTCAAACTATAGACTTGCATACTTTTCTTGATACAGTTGACTCTTGAACAACACAGGTTTGAACTGCATGAGGAAACTTAGACATGAATTATTTTTCCACAAAAATGTTAAAAAATTTTTTGAAGATTTGTAACAATCTGAAAAAACTTTCAGACAAACTGCATAGCCTAGAAATATCAAGAAAATTAAGAAAAAGGTATGTCATGAATGCATAGAATTTACATAAATCCTAATCTATTTTATAGTCACCCAGGTTGGAGTGCAGTGGCATGCTCACGACCGCCACAGCGTCGACCTACAGGTTCAGGTGATCCTTCTGTCTCAGCCCTCCAAGTAGCCAGAACTACAGGTGCATGCTACCACGCCTGGCTAATTTTTTATTTATTATAGAGACAGGGTCTCACCAAGTTGCCCAGGCTGGTTTTGAACCTGTGGGCTCAGGCAATCCACTCGCCTTGGCCTCCCAAGGTGCTCGGATTATAAGCTGAGTCACCGGGCCCAGCCTAAAGTTAACATTTATCAAAACTTGTGCAAACACAGAACCTACACGGCACCATAAGCAGTCAAGAGAAATGTAAACAAATGTAAAAATGCACTGTTAAATCATAACTGCATAAGATATACTGTAGTGGGTACCTTACTACCATAATAACTTCCTAGCCACCTCCTATTGCTGTTGTCATGATTGCAAGTGTTGCCAATATCTGCTTTAAATGCCACGTGATGCTAACTATCTCCACGTTCATCTTGGCAATTCATCTCGGCAGTAAATTGCATATCACAGTAGAACGGCATCTTTTGTGGGTCTCCATATTTTTTACTGTGTTTAACGCAATTCTGTAAACCTTGAATAACATCATGGGACCCATATGACGTGCCACTAGGATGCTGGAGGTGTTTTCAAGAAGCAGAGAAAGCCATGACATCCTGAAAAAAAAAAAAAAAACCTGGATGTGTACCATAGACTGAGGTCTGCAGCTGGTTGCATGCCATTTCAGACAGGGACGTCATCTTGTAAACAGACGATGTAGGCCAGGCTCAGTGGCTCAGCCTGTAATCCCAGCACTTTGGGAGGCTGAGGCGAGTGGACTGCCTAAGCCCACGAGTTTGAAACCAGCATGGGCAACTTAGTGAGACCTCATCTCTACAAAAAATCAAAAAAATTAGCCAGGCACGGTAGTGCACACCTGTAATTCTGACTACTTGGAAGGATGAGGTGGAGCCCAGCAGGCTGACACTGAGATGGCCATGTGTGTGCTACTGTACTCCAGTCTAGGCAACTGAGTGAGACTCCAACTCAAAAAAAAAAACACCAGATGACATAAAGTTATAATATTGATAAACATGGTTCAGTGCTATGACTGTATTTTTTCTTCCTTCTGATTTTCTTAATAACATTTCTTTTCTCTAGCTTACTGTAAGAACATAATACATATAACATACAAGAGACATGTTCATCGACTGCTTATGTTATTGGTAAGACTTTTGGTCAGCAGTAGGTTAACAGTAATTAAGTTTTGGGGGAGTCAAAAGTTATGTGCAGATTTTCGATTGTACAGGAGGTCAGTTTTCCTAACAGGGTGCTGTTCAAGAGTCAACTGTATCAGATTTACTTCAAAAAAAAAAAAATCAAAATCTAATAACAGGAACAAAATTCAGTCAAATGATTACCTCCACACTGGAGGCAGGGAGACAAGAGGCTGGGTACAGCACATGCATAAATATATTTCATTAGTGTTCAGTCACGGTTTGAGACCAGGCACAGTGTCTCATGCATATAATCCCAATATTTAGGGAGGTCAAGGCAGGAGGATCACTTGATCCCAGGACTTCAAAACCAGCCTGGGCAATAGAGCAAGACCCCATGCCTACAAAACAAATTTTTAAAAATTAGCTAGGTAGAGTGGTGCACACCTGTAGTCCCAGCTACCCTGGAGGCTAAGGCAGGATTGCTTGAGTATAAGAGTTTGAGGATACAGTCAGCTACAATCATACCACTGCACTCCAGCCTTGCTGACAGTGAAACCTTGTCTCTAAAAAAAAATAAATAAAGTCACAGTGGGATTAGAGTCAGAGAGAAATAGATAGGCAGGCTCATTAATGGACCAAAGAAGACAGTGACACAAACACAGTAACTGTGCTCAATCCCACTTTATGCATTCAAGATTAAAAATGTAAATCTCGGCCGGACTCGGTGGCTCAGCCTGTAATCCCAGCACTTTGGGAGGCCAAGGCGAATGGACTGCCTGAGCCTGAGGGTTAGAGACCAGCCCTGGCAACTTGGTGAGACCTCGTCTCTACAATAAATTTAAAAAATTAGTCAGGCATGGTAGCACACGCCTGCAGTTTCAGCTACTTGGAAGGCTGAGGCGGAAGGATCGCCAGAGCACAGCGGGTTGACGCAGGGGTTGCCATGAGCATGCCACTGCACTATAGCCTAGGCAACAAAGTGAGACTCTAACTAAAAAAAACTCCAAAAAACCTCATAAATCAGAGAGGACCATAGTCACTCACCTCATGGGGTCATGAGACAAGATGATACAATGCTCTGTCAAAGACAGAATAAGACAGATATTCTTTTCTTGATTTGTTTCACCATCTGAAACATGGCAGATCTCTGATCAATCACAGCAGAATGAAGAGATGGACGGACAAACAAACAACTGAAGTAGGACATGCCCCCAGTGCTGAGGTCTCACCCATCCATCCACCAGCATTCTCTCCTCAGACTCACGTTTTGTTTTGGCTGGCACAGGCCTAATTATAGTGCAGCCTCTAATAAAGTCTCTCGCCACCCTCTCTCAGGCACCGAGCACTGGACCAGGGAGCCCTGGCTGTTGGGCCAAATGAGTTAACAATTTCCTTTCAGCCCTATGGCATTTCTAGAAGGCCAGTCCTTTTTTTTTTTCACAGCCTGAAAGGGCTAGAGTCTGAGTCATTTAACAGTCCAGTTCTGGGCTGGATCTGTCACCACGACAGTAAAAAATAAAAATTAAAAAAAAAAGCTTATAGTGCATCGTATGCTTATAATAAATAGTTTGCACAAAATTATTTATTCCACATATGGGCAGAGCGATGCCTTTAATGTGCACATTGTTTGTGGAGAGCCCATAACCCAGGCCGTTATTGGGCAGAATGTGGAAATCGTTTTCTACCATTAAATAAGGGAAACAAGGTTCCCATTTTAAAATTAATTCAATGAAAACTATTAAGCAGTTGGCCGTGAATGCCTCTGTCTTTTTTCCAAACTGATACTAACAAGAGCTCCCACTCCCAGCCCGGCCTAAACAAAAACACAAGATTAACCACATCATTTCCAAGAACATTTTTCCAGGGCCGTGGCTCTTCAGAGACACACATAACCAGGAAGGGCTGCAGATCCCACAAAACTTGAGCCCTGAGTCCCTGTGACACTGCTGTCAGGTGGGTCTGGGCAAGCAGCTGGCTCTTGGTGCCAAGGGGCTGGAGAATGGACTGCTGTCCTTCCCCTATCAACATCAGGTGACAAGTGGGTCACCCCAGGCCCTGGGTTCCGCCTGTGTATTGAGGGGCAGGAGGCCCTTGGGATGACTGAAACAGATGGGGGTCCTCATGGCCTCCCCAGAGGTATTTACAGTTGATGGAACACCCGTGGTGGAGGGGAAGGCCCCGGGATACAGGCCAGAAAGACAAGGGTTTAAATCTGACATGCCACTTCCTAGCTCGATGGTCTCTGCATCTTCATCTGTAAAATGGGCTGCTGTGTGAATCCTGTGTGTCTCTGTGCACAAAGTGTCTAGCATATGCTTGGCACACAGCAGGTGGTCATCAAATGCTGGGCCTCTTCTTCTGTGCCGGCTCTGTGTTGAGGATGCAGAGGTGAGAGTGGGCTGTTCCTAGTGGAAAGTCAGCTCATCAGAGCAAGAGGTGCAGCCTGCTGTGGGAGCTGGGGTGAAGAGGGGCTTGGATCGCAGGCCCAGGGGTGAGACCCCCATCTACCATTCCTAAAAGGGCATTTGTACCTACTGGCCACTAGGAACAATGCTGACCAGAAAAGAGGGCTGGAAGGGACAGCTGAGAAGGCTAGGCTCAGTTGACATGGTCAGGGATCTCTGGAAGGCCCAAGGCATCCTGGGATGAATGCTTTCTATGTCTATGTCCCAGGCCCTGTGATAGTAAGAACCCAGAGGGCAGGGATAGTGTCTGACTCATCTGAGCCCTCAGTGCCCAGCCAGGCTGGGAACAGACCAAAAGTCAGTAAAGGTCAGTTCGCTATAAACAAAGAGTCCCTGATGATACCTTTCACGTGCTTCCTATGGCTCTGAGATCCCTGGGCAACACAAGCTTTCCAGGTCACCCTCTTAAAACCAAGGTACACGGTCACACAGAGGAGCCTGGACTCTGGAGTCAGTCCTAGGATGACATGAAGACCAGCTAAGACCACCAAAAGGAGGAGACGATGTGATAACTTTGGCCCATTGGTTCCTGACCATGGGGCCCCTGGGCGAGCCACTGAACATCCTTGCTGACCTTCCACTTCCTCATCTGCAAGTGAAGATGATGAGACAGCACTCCTATCCCCAGAGCTGCCAAGAGGATCAGGTGACACGACAGAACACGAGACACACCGGACACACGGAGGCTTGCCCTTCCTTCTGATTGGTGTCTGTCTCTCAACACACTCTGTGGCCCACGGAGATGAGCCCAGGAGATGAGCCCAGGAGGTCGAACTGGCGGTGAGTGGGGAGGCCCTGAGCACTTCCAAGGCTAGACGAGGCACAGGAGAGAGAAAAGTTGGCTGTGGACAGTGCTTGGCAAGAATGGGAACTCAGCAGAGGCTGGCTTGGTAGAGAGAAAGACGGATGGACAGAGTGATGGCGACAAATAAAAAAATGATGACTCGACCTTGAGGTTTCCTTTCCTCCTCCTGTGTCTTGCTGTGCCCTGTCCCTGAGAGACTCACAACCAGGCCCTCCTCTCATGGTCCGCAATGGAAGTGTCTGTAAGGAAGCATCCTTCATGACCCGGAGACCCCCTCCCAGTCTCTGTCCTCCCCACTCTGTCTCTGTTCCTTTCTTTGTGGACGTCTCTGTTCTCTCTGTCCGCGGTCTCCTTCTGCAGGTCTCTGACCTTCTGTCTGCTGTTTTTCTCGGCAGGTGGGTATCCTCTGCCTCTCCCTTTGTCCCGTACCTCATGTCTCGTTTCCTCCCTTCTTCTCCTCACCCGCTGCCCGTCTTCCCGATCTCCATGTGAATGCCTTGCTTCCCACAGGCACAGGTGTGTCTGCAGATGTTTTATCCAGGGAGATACTACTTGTAGCCAGTGGGAGAAGCAGGGTGATTCAGACATCCCGCTGAAAGGGGGCGTGGCCTGAAACCAGCTGTGACCCGGTCACTGGCCTCCTGCCATGCCCCTCCCTCTTGGTGCATCTCAGCCCTCCCCATCCCTGCTTCTCCTCTGGCCCCAGCCCTCCTGGCTGCCAGCAGTGGGTGAGGAGGAAGAAAGGCTCCCAAGGGAGAGGCCTCCACCTGGAACAGGGTGCTACAGGACCCCTGGATTTAATTTCCACCAAAGCACCGTCGCCCCTGCCACGGGGCAGACACAGGAGGCTCTGTGAGAGACAACGCCAAATTCCACCTGGCTTGGGACTGAGACCATGACACGCAAGATACCTCAGCACAACAGCAGTGCTGATAGCTGCACAGGTGAGTCAGGCACATCACCATTTCCCAGATCGTGACCCATCCACCCATCCACCTATCCATCCATTCATCCATCCATCCAACAAATACCGAGATTTCCTCTGTGCCAGGCACATTTTAGGCACTGAGAACAAGAAACAAGAAGGCTAAGTCCCTGCCCTCATGGAGCTGGCATTCTGGTGGAGGAGAAACACAGCAAGCAACACTCATAATCAGAACACAGGATGGGGAGCAGGGGGTGCCGTACACTGTAGAGGAGCAGGTCTGGGCCAGAAGAGCCCCTGCTCTGAACACATGACACCGGGGTGCCACCTGGACACCCACATGAGACACAGGCAAGTCTGAGCCCCGGAGAAGGTCCGGCTGGGCACGTCATCAACAAATAGATGTTTTCAAAGTCACAGCCTGGCTGCGGTCACCAAGACAGTGAGAAAGGTCAGTGAGATGAGGTGGAATGAGGAAGGGGACTGGCAAGAAGCAGAGAGGTGGAGCCATCAGGAGAATGTGGTGCCCAGAGAGTAAAGCGATGAAGCTGTGCTGGGGAGGAGGGGAGAGAGCCCACAGGGAGGAGGGAAAGAGACCAGGGGGAGCAGGGGGGAGAGAGAGCCCACAGAGAGGAGAAACAGTCCATGGGGAAGAGGGGAGAGCGCCCACTGGAGCAGGGGAGAGGCCACAGGGAGGAGAAAGGAGAGAGAGCCCATAGGGAGGAGGGAGGCAGTCCGTGAGAAGGGGAGAGAAAGCATGCCCACAGGGAGGAGGGAAAAGAGAGAGGGCCAGGTAAAGGCCCTGACCAGCAAAGAGACTGAATTGACTGTAGCCTTGGCCTGGTAGCCACTGGTGATATCTACAGAACAGAACGGCGAGAGAGAAAGAGGACCAAAAGTCCAGCTGCCTCTCTCGAGGAGTTCTACTCCAAAGGAAAGGAAAGGAACGCAGGGGGTAAGAGGTTTGTCCTTAACATGGTGGACATAAAGCCTCTTCACATGGGGAAGGGAATGGCTCTGCAGAAGGGAACCGCTGGGGACGCGGGAACAGTCAGACTGCGGGATTGTGTCCTCAAGCAGGTGAGGGGGCCTGGTGTGTCACACTCACCACCCCAGAGGCTAGCCAGGCAGAGGACCTGTCCTTCTTTTTCAAGTGAGGAAACTGAGACTGAAAATGACTAACCTGTACCTCTAGATACAGAGTTTACTTTCTCATCTGTCACCCTGCCTAAAAGCCTCCTAGAACACCCAGGAGAAGAGGGGAAGAACCTACATTTTAACTCACTCTCTAGACATTTCATATGCACACTAAAGTTTGACAATCACAGCTCTCGACCAGCAGTCTACAAACTTGTAAAATCATATTCCCATCAGAAAAAAAGTATTCATTTATACATTTAACTTTTTCTTTTTGAGTTGGGAGTCTCAGTTACTCAGGCTGGAGTGCGGTGGCATGATCATGGCTCACCGCAGTCTGGACCTCCTGGACCCGAGTGATCCTCCCACCACGGCCTCCCAAAGTGCCCAGCCTAACTATTGTTATATACACATATAGTAACAAATGCACTCTGCTACATGCTAGGTGTACAGTCTTGGGGTATAAGCAAGCTCTCTGTGCCTCGGTTTCTTCATCCATAAAAACCACGTATCTCCAGTGGGCACCCTGAAGACCAAAGGAGTTAAAAACGTGTACAGGGCTCAGAACAGTGCCCAGCATGTAGGATCATCATCCCCATTGTTCCAGAAGTGAGCTGTATTACAGGTGAAAGTCACATGTGAATATTTCTTCCCACACCTCAGAGATGGTCTTGGCACCCCACCTCGGCCACCGCTGGTCGGCATAGAGAGGTCCCTAAGGACAAGAACCACAACCTCCTCACTCATCCTCCTATTCCCCTTGCCTCGCAGAGGCCTGGCCCACAGCAGGCCGGCAGCGACCCTGTGCTGGAGTAAAGGACCCAGCCACGTGCCACACATTCCTTGATCCTGCTATGAGTGGGCTTCAACATTCCATCTTACAACAAGAGACATGGAGGCTCCGAGAAGTCAAGTGGATTGTCTCAGATCATAAAGCAAGTTAGGGCAGAACCAGGACCCAGATCCAGGTCACTGGATGCCTTGTTCCGTGGCACGTGGCCTCTCCCCATCACCAGGGGTTCAGCCTAGAATATGCTGCTGGGATCTGGCATCTGGGGGTTGCGAAGAAGGCAAGGGGTTGGCTCCCAGCCTGACTGTCCTCCTGCCCCCCCCAGTAGAAGAGAAAGAAGGTCCACAAGGAAAATGTACACACACCCATCAGCAGATGCACCCAGGGAAGCAGAGCCCTCGAACAGGCAGGGGAGGTGGGAGGGGAGGGGACGCTCACCTGGTGCCCCACCCCATTCCCCCCCACCATCCCGAAGGTGACATCCTTTGCTAAGGCAGGGAAGCCTGGGAGTTTGCACCCTCTCACCTCAGGCCTCCCTCCTGGCCAAGCTGCAGATCAGCCGGTGAGGCTACATTAACGGCTTTCTGAAATGTCACCAAGAACAAAGCTCCCCTTTCTGCCAGCCCCTAGTATTTACAAGCAAGCACAAATCTGTGAGAAAATTCAATTGAACACAGATGGCAGGAAATTCCTCTAAAATGACAGTGGCCAAATTCAAACCACAAGACATGAAAATAACCCAACATGCTAGACATGAAGAACATCTTATAGACTTCTCCTCGTGCGATTTGCAATCTGTGATGGATTACCAGGAAGACAGACTGCAGATTTATTGGACTTCTGTAGAACACGGATTCCATTTGCAACAATTAAACCTTCCGTGGTTGAGAAAGAGGTCGGAGAGGGCTAGCAGAGACGGTGAAGTAGAGGAATGTGGTGTGGGGCTGATAAAACCTGGTGCTGGTGCTCACAGTGCCAGAGAGCTGGGCGTGCTGGGCCAGCCAAAGACGGAGGTGCCACTGGGCTGGAGGCCTGGCTGGGTGACTACAGGTTAGGGGCAGAGGCATGCTGACAAGATGCTGAGGGAACAGGTACACACACATCTGCTGGTCGTGTGGGGCTAGCCTAGAGTTGGGGTTGGATCCTAACAATGGCAACGGTCTTGGAGGACCACAGTCAACTAGCTGAAGGACAATGATGCTGCTAGTTCCTGCATCTCCGACAAAGGAGACACCACTCATAGACAGCAAGTGGCCAAAGCTGGGTGATGCAGAAGCCTGGTTGCCGCCACTGAGCTAAGGCATGGGGGCCTCGTGGCGCGTGGAGTGCCAGCGCCGTGCCTGGGCATTGAACAGATGTGTTTGAACTTGTGAGGAGCTTGCCGTATGCTAATGAGCTAGCAGCTCAGGTGTGTGCGCTGCGTTGGCAGACAAGGATGTGCCAATAGGCCAGAGACTCAGATCTGTGCTACAGAGCAAGGCTTTTCACCAAGTGACTGCCACACAGCACCTGTGCACTCTACCTCCCAAGTCCTCAAAGGGGCTCAGATCTCCCCAAGGGAGGAAGTGCTGGGAGGTTTGCAGGAAGTCGAGGGGTAGATTAAAGAGGCCACACCTTCGCCCTTTCTCCTACTGGAAGGAGGGTCTATCCTCCATGCCCTGGACCTAGACTGGCCTACGGCTGCCTTGGCAAGTGGAGCATGATGCGGAAGCAATGTCGTGTTTGCTCACAAGCTTGCCTTTATAAGGGTCGGCAGTTCCCCCTCTGGTTTCCAGGAGCCTGAGCTGCTGACCCTACAGGAGACACCCTGAAGGGCTGCAAGGAGAAGGAGGGGGGCCCAGCCGAGCCCAGCCTTCCAGCCACCCCTGCCCACATGCCTGCAAATGGTCAGTCTGTCCCAGACCCTCCGGATAGCTGCCAACTGAATACCACCCAAAGGGAGCCCAGTCGCCAGCACGTGGAACACAAGCATTGCCCACAGGATCCTGGCCCCAAATTCCCAACCCAAAACACTGTGACACCTTAGTGAAATGTCTGGTGACTGTAGCCACTAAAGCTTTGGGGTGGCTTGTTATGTCGATCATCCATCCTTCCAGGTCACCCCCTTTTGGCCTCATCCTCTCAGCATGGGTCCCCAGCATTCAGTCTGGTTTCCTGCCAGCCACACTCCCTCAGCAGGTTTGCTAAGCTGAGGTTCTGGTCACATCCAAACCGCCCCAAAGTACTCATATCCCTGTGGGGTCTTGGCCACCCCATCCAGCCACCATGCCCACCACTCCTCCCCCTCCACCCCAGGCTCACCCTGCCCCAGTTGGAAGGCCCTCGTGCTGTTGAACATGCTGTCCCCTCTACCTAATGCCCTGCTCCCTGTCGTCTGCCTGGCCAACTCCTATTCATCCTTCAGTACCCAACTCAAATCCAGATGATGTTGGCTCCCTCCTCTGGGCTCTTTTAGTCTTCACCATCCTGTATTGCCACTATACACCTGACCTTCATTACCCACTAGTCTGGAAAACAGCTTGAGGAAGGGACAGAGGCTCCTTGGTTTGCCTGCCCAGTACCCAGTACCTGGCACAGAGGTCAAAAGAGTTTCATTGAATAAGCTAATAACAAATGCGTGATGCTGGAAGTTCAGTGCAGGTCCCAGCCCCAATTGGTCTATAGGAAAGGAAGTATGAGAAGTTGAATTCCAACGAAGAATTCTATCAGGGAGCACAGTAGCCATTATGGGCTCCTGGTCAGAGAAGGGAGTGGCTACTGGGGCCTGGGTAGTCAGGGAAGACTTCCTGACGGAGGATGCTGCATGCTGGTGTCAGAGTCTCCTCCTTCAGGAGCTCCCCCAGCGGGTCCGCTGGGCCGAGGCCGCCCTTGCTCCCCAGCTAGACCCACTTTCCTGCTGCACTGGGGTGCCGCTTACAAGCCCAGATCCCCACCAGCCACTCACTGCAGCATCCACAGTGCACAGCAGGATGTAGGGCACAAGGCAAGCTCACCTCCACCATGGCATCATTACTGGGCTGCCTTATCTCTCCTCCAGCACTGGGTCCCACCCAGAGTAGGCACCAAGAGGCTGGCTGTCAGGACGGCTGAGTGGGGGAGGCGAGTGTACGATGGGCAGGAGGAAGACGGGGTGGGGAGGGACGCACAAGGAGTCATGGCCCGGATTCACACCTCCGCTCTGCTGGTTCAAGCCCCACAGTCTACAAATGCGAATCATGGCGGGGGGAGGAAAGAAGTGCCCGGCACAGAGCCGTGTTCACTGATGCCCAGGGAGTGCCAGTCTGGGCTTCAGGGGGCTGCTGGGGAGCGGCCCAAGCCCTGAAGACCACCGAGTGTTCTTACCCTGGAGAAAGTCTCTGGAGGGTGGAGGCCCAGAAAGGAAAGGAAACATTCCCAAGGTACCAACCAAGGGCCAGGCCTGGACTCAGCTGTCACATGCGGGAGGAAGTGCTAGAGGAGGGAGGGAAACTCTGGAGCGCTCTGCAGAGGAGAGCTGTCCAACGCTGGGATGGGCTGACTAGAGAGGTAGCGAGCTGCCCATCACAAGGCATTCAGCAACCGGGTAACCTCCCAGAACAGAGGATGCCAGGGCTGGAGGGGGTTTTCAAACTTCTTCATTGCTGAGGCCCAGAAGCCAGAGGACTTGCTTAAGGTCACATAGCGAGTCGTGACAGCAAGACTTGAACCCAGGCCTCCCTACTCCCACATACTATTTCCTGCCTCCACACTCAGGCCCTCCTCCACTGACCCACAGCCAATCAAGGGTCAAGGTCCCTCCCGCCGATGCTGAATCCTAAGCTCTGCAGCACCGAGAAGGGGCTGAGAGCCTGGACCCACCACCCTCACCAGCTGGGCCGTCTGGGAAAGTTGTTCAGCACTTCTGAGCCTCAGTTTCCCCATCCGTGAAAGAGAAACAATAATAGATCCCATCTCAAAGGGTTTATGTGAGGATTCATGAGATAAAAGGTAACAAACACTTAGAACAAGTCCATTTGGTTGGAAGGGCTCAATAAAGGTCAGTTGACCTTTTTTTTCTGAAAAGTGAGAAAGCAGGATTATTGAGAGGGCAGGAAAACTCCCATAGCGGGAAGGGACCTGAAGAGGTTGTCCCTGTTGACTATTTTTTAAAGGCACCTGGAACAGAAAAGGACCTGGCTCTGCTCCCTTTAGCTGGGTGGACTTGGAAAAGCCTCTTTCCCTCTCTGAGCCCCTCTGCCTCATCTAAAGTGAGTGGCCTGGCTCAGTGGCCACAGACATCCTGAACAGCTCCAAGGTTCCTCATGTCCATCAGGCTTTCCCAGGCATCCTCCCATTAGCATGTGAGAATCCACACCCTCTTCCAGACACCTCAAGTGTGGGGACATCTAAGAGGCATGAGGGCGTTGCTTGGGGTGGCCAGGCATCCACTGCCTCGTTTCTACCCTCCAGACCCTGGCACGACGAGCTCACACCCCCCGCCTGCATCCACCCTCTCCTGCCCCCAGCCACCCTCCTTCCCAGCAAAGAAGGGGCTGGCTTCTGGATGGAGCAAGGAGCATCCCTTCATTCAGCACCTGCTATGTGCCAGGCCAAGCACCAGGCCCTCATCGGCACAGCAACTCAGAAGGATGGCATGTCCCATTTGTACTGGAGGACGCGAGCTCAGGGGAGGCTGGCCCCTGGTCATACCAGTAAGGCACAGAGACAGAGAATGTGGATCAAAGTCATCCTGAACCAGACCACTGGCCTGTGGTCGCAAAATGGGAGTGCCCAGGTGGGCCTGGGGTGGGACAGGGAGAAAGGAAGAGGGAGCTGCAGGGTACGCGCAGATGTGGACCCTGCACCTGCCCAGCCTAGATATGCCTCCCTCTCGTCTCATCTGGCTGCAGGGGGATTGAAGGGGTCTTCGTGGTGCTTGGGTTTATGGGAATGTGTCCCCCCAGGGCGCAGAGGAGGAGAGATGACAAAGAGAGCAATGGGTCACTGCAAACCAAAGCACAGGGGGCCCTGGTCGCAGTCAAAGCAGGATTCACTGTGGGGGAGCGGCGGGGTAGGATGTGCTCTGGCAGACCTCTGCTGGAACTGTGCCCCGCCCGTCCATCGGGTGGCCTCGGGCAACGGGGCTGGTGGACTGAGAGAGATGCAGGCATACAGGTTCAGGTACATACACGGAAGTGTCTCAGCACCTTCCCGAGAAGGTGCAAAGGGAGGATGCTCACACTTCATGGGAAGGAGGGATACAGGCTGGCCCTGCCAGTAAGCAAATGGTTGGTGACACAGACACCCAAAGACTGTGGGAGCCCAGAAAAGGCCCCTCACCCAGTCAAGAGGGCCAGGGAAGACTTCCTGGAGGAGGGATTATGAGCTGGGTGGGAGGCTAGGGCGTGGGGAGACTGAGGTGAACATCACACTTGGGGCAGAGGGGCGAGGGAAGGGCTGGAGAGGGAGGCCAGGCTGGTCTCATGGGACTTTCTTGCCTAGTAATGCACTTGGGCTTTGTCCGGGAACAAAACTCTCAAAATAGCCCAAGTGGCTTTTATTAGAAACAACCACCCAATGCTGAAAACCCCCTAAACGCCTGGGATTCAGGCCTCCCTAGACACCCCACAGGCCCACACCGCTGGGTGGACCTTGAGAGGGAGGGGCGGGGAGGACAGTTTCTGGGCTGCTGAGGGACCGAAAGGCTTGGTTCAAGGAGGCTAGGGAAGGCACTGACTCCGCAGGGTCAGGCCGAACCCAGACCCCCTCAGGTATAGCTCCATGCTGCGCCCCCTCTTTGGGGCGGCCCCAGAGACCTAACGCAGGGCAAGACAGCAGGGGCAGTGGAAGAGACACAACACGATAGATGAGAACAAAGCCACGGTCAGGAAAGCTGAGTACTGCCTGACCATCCGAGAGCTCCCTGAAGGGTCCTTCGTCCCAGGGCTGCCATGAGGGAAAACAAACTTCCTGTCCTGATTTCTCACCTCCAGACCCCAGAGCTCGGGCCAGTGTGGGGAAGGTCAGAGAGCCATGGAGTGGGGTGGCAGACCTCTGCTCAACACCAGTAGTGAGTTTCCTGTCCCTGGAGATATGTAAGCAGCTGGCTGAGCGGCTGCTGCAGATGGGAGGGCTGCCCCGTATGAAAGGTTTAACTGAAAAAGAAGACCCCTGAAGTCCCAGCCTCACGAGCCAGGAGGCCCCAGGCAAGTCGCCGGGATGCTTGGGGGCTCTGATCTTCATTTGCCCACGGGGGCGTTGCGTGAGGAGCCAGGGCGAGGGCACTTCTGCCAAGCAAAGCCCATCAGAGTGCGCGTGATCGTTACCATTCGAAACAGGAGAGCGCCGCAGGGCCCGAGAGCAACGCATCCTTGGCCGTCTATTGGAAACATGTGTTCTCAGTGAGGTAATGGCCAGCACGCACTTTGTCAAATGTAAATCCCAGCACAAATGGTAGTTGTTATCATTGCCATTATCATGATGATGATGGCGGTGATGATGATGATGATGGTGATGGTGATGGCTGCTCTCCCATCTCCTGCCGTGGGGACCCCGAGCGGCCAAAAATAATCAACTGTGGATCCCGAGGGCAGACCCATCACGTGTGGGCCATCAGCTTCCTGGTTGATTTCTAACAGGTCCAACCAATCCCAGAAGGCCCTCTGCGGCACCATGGGAATCAGGGGCCCCAGAAGCAGCTGAGCTAAGCTCATCAACCCCCCACTCCCACCCACAGATCCACGCCTCCTTCCCCTCGTCCAGACACACCATCCTAGACGCCTCCTTCTGCCCCACTCCCCCATGCGATCAGTCATCAATAACAACAGTGATGGCGAATGGTCACTGAGCACCCATATGTGCTGAGACTGTTCTAGGCTCCTCACAGAGGCTACCTCCCCTGGCGCTCTAAAGCAAACACTGCAACACCCCCATTTCACAGATGAGGAAACTGAGGCATGGAAAGGATCAGGAACTGCTCGAGGTCACACGGCTGAGAAGCACTGGAGCCAGGATTTGAACTCAATCTGCTAGCAACCCAGATCCAAACAAGATCCCACATGTCTGTCACAGCTCTCCACGCTGCTCCTTGATCACTGCCACCACCCCAGTCCAGGCCACCAGCACCTCCCAGCCCAGACCCCCAAGTGATCCCCCGGCCTGTCCCCCACAGCCAAGGGAGTAACTCAAGGCTTGTAGGAAAGACCCATTCGGTTCTTTGCTGGGTTTCTAAATTCTGGCACGGGGCTGTACCCACAACAAGCGGGCATCAGTGAGCTCCAATTGCGCTGAACTCCACCAAATCGACCCCAGATTTGGAACGGATGAAGTGGGAGTCCCAGGCAGCAAATGAACGGCTCCCGGGTGCCCAGCACCGGGCTAAGCACGTCCCACACGTTTTCTCATCTCATCCACACGAGGACTGCTCCAGGGACAGCTGTGCCGCCAGACAGATCACAGCTCCTTCCCTTCACAGTGGGGAATTCTCCTCTAGACGGCGGAGGGCAGGGCCACAGGCTGGCCTCTGTGCCCCAGCTCGCTGCCCTTCAGGGCTCCATACCTCGGTCTCCTCACCTGGCCTGTGGGGCGAGCCGTGCCTTCCCAGGAGGGAGGTAAGGCCATTGGAGGAGTGAGCGTCGGTGAATCACTGCCCAACTCTGAGCCACTGCTGGAGCTCGAGAAACGCCGGCTGCCCAACCTCCACGGAGGTCCCTCCTAGGGTCAGGAGGACAAAACATTCTGAGGCTGAGTTGCTGCTCCCTCTGGGCCCGCGGCCGGGCGGCCCCCGGCACCGGCCTTTACAAGGAGCTGGGATTTACAGCTCATGTTGTTGGAAAAGTCTCCTCTGATGTAGCTCCAGACGCTTCTTGAAGGAGCCGGGAGAGCAGCACAAGCTACCCTGGGTGGCCCTATCCCAAGCCTGCTCTTCAGCGAGGCCCCAGCCAGCCAGACCAAAACAACCCTGACAGGGTCTTCACAGGGCCCATTCCAGGAGAGCCCAGCGCCCGCCCTCCCCACCCCAGAAATTCTGGTGTGCCCCACCCCAAACCCCACACGGCAGAGGCCAAGTCACGCCTCTGCGGATGCTAACCCCACACTCTTCCTGCTGGACCCCAGCCTACAGCAACCTGCCTTCCACACACCCCCTCCAGCAAGCCCTCCATGATGCTTCCTACACCAGAGGCAGGGTCAGAGCTGCTGACTGCTGTCCAGTACCTGGCACACAGCAGTGCTCATCAAATATTTACCAAATGGACAAATGAATCCTCTGAATTTGAAGAGTTTAGAAAGAGCACTTGCCTCCGATGTCATCTAACATGCAAACAACAACAATGGCAAAGTACTGAGCACTCGATGCGCAGGCAAAGTTCAGCTGACACCTAGGAGTGTTCATTTCACACACAGCTACTGGGTACTACCACGTGCCAGGCACCACCCTGGGTCCTCGGGATAGAGCAGCGAGCAAACTGAACCCCTGACCCCATGGAGCTGACATCTAGTAGGTGGCACAGGAAGCAAGCAAATGAAGAGGCCAACAGTACATCCGTTGGTGACATGCGCTGTGGGGAAAAACAAAGCAGGGAAGGGAGCCAGGGAGCTTGGGGTACAATTTAAAGACTCCAAAGAGCTGACTGCAGAGCAGAGACCTGAAGGAGGGAGGGAGCACTCCTGGCAAAGGGCCCACCAAGTGCAAAGGCCCTGGGGCAAGAGCACAGGTGTTGTGCATGAGGACAAGTAAGGAGGGGGGTGGGGACACAAGATGAGGAAATAACAAATAACAAGGGTGAAGGGACTTTGCTGCCATTGTAAGAATTTTTTTTCATCGGATGTCATTTTATTTATTTTTATTTTATTTATTTATTTATTTATTATAAAGATGTGGGGTACAATTCAGGGTTAGGTATACAAACACTGATCATGCAGATACCCTTGTTGATGAGGTATGCCCCTCCCTCCTAGCAGTTTCCCTCAACTGCCAGTCCCACCCCACCCCCCTTCCCCTGATAATTTTCCTATTGGGAATATACCCGGAAGAACACAAATCATTCTACAAAAAAGATACCTGCACACGTATGTTTGTTGCAGCTCTATTCACAATAGTAAAAACATGGAACCAATCGTGTTGCCCATCAAAGCTGGACTGGACAAAAAAATGTGGTACATATACACAATGGAATATTATGCAGCCATAAAGAAGGAAAAATATATGGACTTTCCAGCAAATTGGATAGATTTGGAGTTGATCATACTCAGTGATTTACCACAGAAACAAAGAACTGAGTTCCATATGTTCTCACTCATAAGATGACCTTGTAAGAACTTTTAATCTGGGGAAATGGCAGTCACAGAGGATTCTGAGAGCGCTTAGGTCTGAACAGGACCCCGGCTGCAGGGAGGCCCCACAGGAGAAAACGCTGCAATAATCCAAGGGAGAATGGCACTGGCTTGGGCCAGGAGGATAGCAGGGAAGTGACAAGAAGGGGTCTGATTCTGCCCGTGTCGTCAAGTTGCAGCCAACAAGACAGAGGCTGGATTAGACGTGTGGTATAGGGGGGATGAGGGTTCTCCAGAGCTTCTGGCCTGGGCAGCTAGTAGGAAAATGGGGGCAACGAGGGGAGGAGTGTGTTGGGGGAACCAGGGGTTCATGTGGGACATTAGGGTTGAGATGTCTTTTAGACAGCCAATTGAAAAATGGAAACAGCAGAGATGAGCTCGGAGCTGGAAACATCACTTTGGGATCCACCAGATGATCTTCAAGGACATGAACATGGGCCGGGCACAGGGATTCACACCTGTCATCTTGGCACTCTGGGAGGCTGAGGTGGGAGGATCGCTTGAGCCCAGGAGGTCAATGCTGCAGTGAGCTATGACCACAACACTGCACTCTAGCCTGGGTGACAGAGCGAGATGAGGACCCCAGGGCATGTGAACATGAACATATAGACACCGGAAGAGGAGGAATCAAGGGAAATAGGTGAGGAGGAGAGACCAGAGACACAAAGAGGACCAGGACATGTCATCAGAGCCAATGAAGAAAGTATTTCAAGGAGGGAGGGAGCGACTGTGTCAGCTGCTGCCGAAAGGTCAAACACAGTGAGGTCTAAGAACTGACCCCTAGATCCAGCAACAGGGAAGGGCCTGGGAACCTTAATTTTGGTGGCATCTTTGGGATGTGAGTCTGAATGGCATAGACTTAAGAAAGATCTGGAGAAGAGGAAGTGGGTATTAATTTACTTAACCCTCACGACAATTCTATGAGGCCAGCACTAACTTGCTCATAGCCACAAATTTAATTTTTTATGTACTTTTATTTATTTAGAGTTGGGGTCTCACTCTTTCCCCAAGCTGGCGTACAGTGGCACAATCATGGCTCATGGCAGCCTTAACTTCCTGGGCTCAGGCAATCCTTCTGCCTCAGCCTCCTGAGAAGTTGGGACTACAGGTGCACGACACCACGCCTAGCTAATTTTTTTGTTTTTGTTTCAGGCTGGTCTCAAACTCCCGGGCTCAAGCAATCCACCTGCTTCATCCTCCAAACATGCTGGGATAATAGGCATAAGCCACCGTGTCTGGCCTATAGCCGCAAATAGAGACAGAAACAGAGATAGGGGGAGACTCTCAGACCTCTGGACCACCTCCGTTGTCCCTCACTCTGATGCACATACTTGTCCACTGAGCACCTGGACAGCATCCACCTCCTCTCAGCCAGCTGCAGGCTGTTTGTTACTTCCCTACCTTACAGAGCTAGTCAGAGGCAAGGCCGGTGTTTGAGCCCAGGTCTGGGACTCTGATGCTTGCGCCCTTAACTGACAGCTTTCAGGATGGCATCCTGTGTCCCACTAGATCGGACACTTGCTCAGACAGGGACTAGACCAACCACCCTGACTCAGGGCCCCAAATCCCACAGGCCCAGGTACCACAAGCAGCTCCTTGAGGGTCTAGCCTTCAGGGTCTAGCCTCCCACCTCTCTGGCCTCATCTCTGACCATCTCCTACCCCTACTCTGGCCATTCATGGGGATCCAAAGCCAAGTCTGGCCAACTCAAAGTCCAGCCTCTTTTCCCAAAACCACCAGGAACATAGCAGAAGAGGCCCTGAGTCCAGGCAAGCCCCTGGCTGGGGGTGGTGATCCCCTACACCCCGGGGCCCTCTATAGCACTTGACCAAACCCATCTGCAGGTCTGTGGGCTGGGTGGGGGAGCTGGCAGGCAAGGGTGGGGGAGGCAAACTCCACTGCACTTCCCAGGCCTCATTCCTGGTGACCTTGTCCCTCCCCTCCCCTCCCCTTGGAGAGGCCCAGCCTGCCCCAGAGCCAGGAACCCGTCCTCCCCCAAGATGACCCTGCAGCTGTTTCACCTTTGACCTCAGAATATCACCTCCTTTCATGCACCTGGTGAACATTTACTGTGTTGCCCATCCCTACGCTACTTCATTCGTTCACTCACTGCCAGGGAACCTCCTTCCCCTGGTCTTACTGAGGCTCAGTTTCTCACTGGGAAAGTGTGGCTAATGACAATATATACTTCCAGGGCTAATATGAGGATAACAGACACTCAAGGGTCCAGAGGCACCTTGAACTGTAAAGCGCTGTGCAAGTGTGTGCCCTGCCCCATGCCTCTGCGCAGCGGCACCTGCCCACCCAAAACTCTCCCTCTCTAAACATAAGCTCCCTGAGGGACCAACGTCCCATCCACTCTCTGTCCCTTACTTCTGTACAGCACACTACAGTTTACATACTGCTTTCACAGCTCCTGAGGTAGGCCCCTTTATTCCCAAGCTACAGATAAAGACACTGAGGCCCAGATTAGGGCAGCACATCCCCAGGGTCACCCAGCCAGTCGGGAGTGGAGTTTTGCCAGGCTTCAAGCATCTGGTCTGGCTCCTGGGCCTAGTCTGACCCCAAGGTCCGTTCTCAGTCTTGACACTGAACAAGCCTTCAAAATACCTCCTCACCTGTCTTCTTCAGGCTCGCCTGCTCTCATAGTTCATTTGTGCTGCTACAACAAAATACATAAGACTGGGTCACTTATAAGGAACAGAAATGTATTTTCTCACAGGTCTAGAGGCTGGGAAGTGCAAGACCAAGGCACCAGCCAGGTTCGGTGGCTCAGCCTGTAATCCCGCACCTTTGGGAGGCTGAGGTGAGTGGACTGCCTGAGCCCGCAGGTTCGAGACCCGCCT
>NW_007260480.1:307456-326866 GCF_000164805.1 Carlito syrichta
TGCCCTTTTTTTTTTTTTTTGAGTCAGGGTCTCACTCTGTGGCCCAGACTGGAATGCAGTGGCACAATCATAGCTCACCACAGCCTCAACTTCCTGGGATCAGGTGATCCTTCCTCTTCAGTCACATGAGTAACTGGGACTATAAGCACATGCCACCACACCTGGCTAATTTCTTCTTTTGCTTTTCTTTCTTTCTTTCTTTCTTTTTGTAGAGGAAAGATCTTGCTATGTTGCCCAGGCTAGTCTTGAACTTCTGGACTCAAGCAATTCCTCCCACCTCGGCCTCCCAAAGTGTTAAGCCACTAAACCTGGCATAAAGCCTCTTTTAATCCCATTAATGAGGGAGCAGCCCTCGTGGTCTAACCACCTCTAAAAGGCCTCACCTCTTGATCCTATCACCTGGCAACACCTGACTTTTGAAGAGAACACACTGAAACCACAGCATGTGCCTTCCTCAGTTCTCTGCTGTCCTGAGTGAAAATCCAGCTCATCACCATGGCCCTCACAGTCCCACCTTACGTAGCCCGCTGAGCTCTGTGGCATCACCCTGTTCCCTCCCCAACCCCTCTGCCCGCTCACCACAGCATGGTCTTCTCCGTGGTATTGCACAGAAGAACAAGAACCCAGTTCTCTCGCTAGATGCTCTGCAGTCACACCAGGTTTCTCAGCTTCAGAACTACTGGTATTCTGACAGCGTTGACAATATTTGATCGTGGGATCTGTCCTGTGCACTGTAGCTAGCAGCATCAAGACTCACTATGTGCGCACACTCACACACAGTCATGTGCCATGTAACGATGTTTCCATCAACAACAGAACGCATATATGCCAGTGGTCCCATAAGATGATAATGCTGTGTTTTTACTGTACCTTTCCTACGTTTAAATACATTTACATCACACATACTTACAGTCGCCGGCCGCTTTCAGTACAGTCACGTGCTACATAGGTGCGTAGCCTATGAGCAGTAGGCTAGCCCACACAGCCCAAGTGTGCCGTAGGTTATGCCATCTAAGTTTGTGTAATATCCTCCAAGATGAGGAAATTGCCTACTGACGCATTTCTCAGAATGTATCCTCGTCACTAGGCAGCACATGACTATGTGTGTGCATGCACGCACACACACACTCACATACACAAGAGCTGATCCGGGCTCCCTCTGTATCCTCCCTTTAATATTATTATTTATTTTTATTTTTTTATTTAGGGTCTCGCTGTGCCACTCAGGCTAGCGTACAGTGGCACAATCTCGGCTCACTGCTGCCTCGACCTCCTGGACTCAAGCGATCCTTTCACCTCAGTATCCTGAGTATCTGGCATGCACCACCACGCTTAGCTAACTTTTTTATTTTTTTGTAGAGACAGGGTCTCACTTTGTTGCCTAGGCTGGTCTCAGGCAATCCTCCTCTCATCTCGGCCTCCCAGAGGGCTGGAATAACCGGCATGAACCACCTCACCTGCCGTACCCTCCTGTTTAAAAGGCACACTGCATTCATTTTACAAGGTGTTTTCTTTTTTTTTTTTGAGTTGGAGTCTCACTCTGTCACCCAGACCGGAGTGCAGTGGCCGCGCCCGGCCACCACAGCCTCGACCTGCTGGGCTCCGGCGATCCTTCCGCCTCAGCCTTCCGAGTAGCTGGAACTACAGGCGCGTGCTACCACGCCCGGCTGATTTTTGATTTATTGTAGGGATGGGTCTCGCCAAGTTGCCCAGGCGGGTCTCGAACCCTCAGGCTCAGGCCATCCACTCACCTCGGCCTCCCAAAGTGCTGGGATGACAGGCTGAGCCACCGAGCCTGGCACAAGGTGTTTTCATACCCATTGTGTCCTTTGACCTCCAAGCACCCTTATGAGGTATCCCTCATTGTAGATGAAGAAACTGAGGCAGAGATCAGGGAAGTGAGCAGCCCAAGGTCACAGCGTGGGAAGCAGCTGGACTCGGCCTGAGTGCTCTCCCCAGTGGTCTCGAGCAAAAGCCCACCCCCTCTTCTTGCTCAGACCTGGCTCCCGCAGATCTTGCTCTCGACCGCCCTCCCGCCCCCCCGCCCCCGATCCCCAAGTCTGGCCCCTGTCCCTGGTCTGTGCTCATCCCTCCCTGACCTGGAGGAGCCCCTAGGTGTGGACACAGAGGTGTGCACTCACACGTCACGGGGGCTGTGCAGCGGGCCCATGAGGAGGGGTGGGGCGAAGAGCCCCATGGGGTGCTCCCTGTGGGCCACAAGTCCCCCTCTGCATACCCAGCACAGGACCGGATCCCAGCAGGTGCTCGGGGAGGGAGCTTAGAGAGAGGGAGAAAGGAAAGAGGGAGACAGGGAGGGTGGGAAGCGGGCAGGGAAGAAGGCTAGGCTCTGTTGTACCAGGTAAGGCTTGATGGTGGCCTGACCCTCCCTCCAACCGCAGGCCTAGGCTGGGCTGGGCACATCCTAGTCAATAATTTCACAAACGTTCACCAAGCATCCACTCTGGGCCAGGCAGCGTGTCAGGGGATGGGGGTACTTCAGAGAACAAGCCAGACACGTCCCAGCACCCACGGACCTTACAGGCCGGCCGGACTTCTGGGCCCCACAACCCCAATGCTGCCCTCGGTACCAGCCCCTCCCACCAAGCAGTCACTGGTGGTTCCCTGAAAGCAGGGGCCAGGTCTGACCCCTTGCTGTGTCCCCCACACCCAGCACCAGCACGGTCCCAACGGGACTGAGTGTCTGCTGGTTGAACTGAAGGAACCATGTGTCCAAGGATCAGGGGGTAAGTGGTGCTTTAGAGAGGACTTCCTGATCAGGGCAGCTTGCAGCCCAGCCCTGGCCTAGTCGGCACTGTTTTGGCAGACTAGCAGTCGGTACTTGAAGCAGGACAGACTCTGTGACAACACATGGAGATTATTGGTCTGGCTTTTTATCTGCTTTTATCTAAATGACCCAAAGCAATAAAACCAGAGTGGCGCAGCAGCCCGGACCCAGGCAGGAAGCCTATTTCTGGACTGGACCACTCCCTGGATTCAATAGTAAACCAGCTCTGGCCAAGAAGGGCTCAGCTGTCAGGAACCTGAATGCTCTCTTGGCCCAAGGAGATCTCCAGTGATGGAAGGCAGCTTCTCATAGTCACACCTGGGCCAGAGATGAAACAACTCAGGCTGGGTAAAGTTTTATGTTTTTGTTTTTTTAAATCAAAGTCTCACTCTGTTGCCCAGGCTGGAGTGCAGTGACATTATCACAGCTCGCCACAGCCTCTATCTCCTGGGTTCAGGCGATCCTCAAGCCTCAGCCTCCCAAGTAACTGGGACTACAGGTGCACACAAGCACACCTGGCTAATTTTTTTATTTTTTGAAGAGACGAGGTCTTGCTGTGTTGTCCCAGGCTGGGTCTCGAACTCCTGGGCTCAAGTGATCTTCTCACCTTGGCCTCCCAAAGTGCTGGGATTACAGGTGTGAGCCACCTTGCACAATTGATTCAAATTCTTTTTAAACCATGCATGTGGACAGAGGTCAAAGAGGACCTCTAAGTAGGGGAAACTAGTGATGTTTCTGTGGGGGTGAATCTGTGTAAGAATATTCCTCATTTTGAATTAGTTATTGCTACAACACTGTCAGTGAAGATTTTTTAAAAACTGATTTATGGCTGGGCTCAGTGGCTCAGCCTGTAATCCTAGCACTTTGGGAGGCTGAGGCAAGTGGATCGCCTGAGCCCACAGGTTCGAGACTAACCCAGGCAACTTGGCAAGACCTCGTCTCTACAATAAAATAAAAATAAAAAATCAATTAGCTGGGCATGATAGCGTGTGCCCGTAGTTCTGGCTACTTGGAAGGCTAAGGTAGAAGGATCACCTGAGCCCAGTATGCCACTGCACTCCAGCCTGGGCAAGGGAGTGACTCCAACTCAAAAAAAAAAAAACCTAATTTACAGAATAACAGGAAGGGAGGAACCTGTCTTAATAGTAGGGGATGTTTTCAAAGGATAGAGGGCCGGGCTCAGTGGCTCAGCCTGTAATCCTGCGCCTTTGGGAGGCTGAGGTAAGTGGATTGCCTGAGCCCGCGGGTTCGAGACCCGCCTGGGCAGCGAGACCTCATCTCTACAATAAATCAAAATATCAGCTGGGCGTGGTACCCCATGCCTGTAATTCCAGCTACTCGGAAGGCTGAGGCGGAAGGATCGCTGGAGCCCAGGAGGTCGAGGCTGCAGGGGCCGGGAGCGGCCACTGCACTCCAGTCTGGGCGACAGAGTGAGACTCCAACTCAAAAAAAGAAAAAAAAAGGATAGAGGAGTGGAAGGATGAAGATGCTGAATATATGTTGAGTCAATAAGTTGAGGAGGTCGCAAGTTGCATTTACTAAAAGAAAACCATTCCAGCACAAACGCTGTCCTCTTAGGCCCAGCAAGACCACCAGCGCCAAGTTCAGGACCTGGCACCACACTGTAAAGGGTTTGGGTGTCCTACATCCTGACAAGGGTACCCAAAGCAGACGGCCTGGGACTGCAGCTCCTGGGGAAGAGAGGCTCAGTGGCCCCCAGTGCCTGAGGACTTGCCCAGTAGAACCAGGATCGATGAAGGAAGCTACAAAGACACAGATTTCACTCAACATAAGAACTGCCTTTGAGGCTGGGCCTGGTGGCTCAGGCCTGTAATCCCAGCAATTTGGGAAGCCAAGAAGGGGGGACTCCTTGAGCCAGGAGTTCAAGACCAGCCCAGGCAACATAGTTAGACCTCGTCTCTATAAAAAATTATTTAAAAAATTAGCCAGGCATGGTGGCACACGCCTGTAGTCCCAACTATTCAGGAGGCTGAGGTTGGAGTACTGCCTGAGCCCAGGAGGTCAAGGCTGCAGTAAGCCGTGATCATGCCACTATACTCCAAGTCTGAGTGACAGAGACCCTAACTCCAAGAAAAACCAGCAACAACAACAACAAAAAACTGCCTTTGAAAGTAGTGAGCTCCCTATCACCAGAGGCATCCAAGGACAGATAAGTGACCTTCCATTAGGAATATTTTAGGAAGAGGCAGATGAATTTCATGTATGATGTAGAAAATGGAACATACATTTATTAAATACTTATATAAACTAGAATGTACTTCAAATATATATTATTTCACTAAATCTTCGTAGATTTTTTACTGACGAGGAAATTGAAGCTTAGGAAGGTGAAATGGCTTGCTTAAGTTTACAAAACGTGTTTAAGGCCAAGCAGGAATTTGAACCCGGATCTGCCCAACTCCAAAGTTCCTTCCCCTTAATCCCCACATTTAACTTTTAAGGTATTTTATTTATTAACAACACTAGAGCTTGACCTCCCACTCAGACCCCCTTCTGCTGTAGGATGTGGACGTTCTGTCTTTCCGTCTGTGAGCAGTAGCCTGGGGAATGTAGCGGACCCTGGCTAGCTGGCAGTGCCCGTCTTCAAGGTAGGAGGGCCACGGCCAGCTGAGTCAAGCTTGGCCTCCAGGCAGCCCCGAGCCTGTCCTGCACAGCCATTCCCACTGCCCAAGGTCTCCTAAGGCATCCTGAGCCTTCCCAGCTCCTGCTGGTGCCTGAGACTGGACTTGGGAAGCCGTGTGGGGCAACGGATAGCATGCCCGCTGAGGAGTCAGGAGGAGGTCCCGCTTCCGTCACCTTGGGCAAATCACTTTACCTCCCTAAGCTCTGCCGTCCTTTGTGCAAAACGGAACCATCCTATCCATCTGACCCAGCTCCGAGCTAAGTCCTGCCTGCAATGCTCTCTCCCTTTCCTGTCTGTGAACTCCTCCACATCTTCATGGACCAGCCCCAAAGTCACCTACTCTGTGAGGCCTTCCCAGATCACTTCCCAACCCTGTGCCCTGAGTGAATTACTCCGTGCTCTTCTGGCACTCAGAACATCCCCATCCTTGGACTACCCACTGGGCTGTGGTCCTTGGAGCTGACACCATGTGTGTCCAGCGGCACAGTGGTGAGCTGGACTGACAACGAGGCCTCTCTGCCAACCCAAACCCCACTTCTCTTGGAGGTCTTGCGTGTGCAGAGCTCTGTGCAGTCTGCCCACCGCGTCTGAAGCTTTGCTGATGTGCCCTGCAGGCGTTCCGACCTGCTCCTCTCCCTTCTCCTCTTTCTGGGCCCCGCAGCACCCCACCCCAGGCTGGGCACACAAAGGGACCCTGCAGCAGGCATGCCCTGGAGCTGCTGTGGCCCTGCGCCACACCCTGCCAGGACCAGCCAAGGCATTGAGGCAGGGAGACCCCTCCCCCACGCCCAGTCTGGCCAGACTGTCCCCAGGTCTCTGCCCCGCCAGGTCACTCCTGCGTGCACGATTCCCCGAGCTGGCAAGCACTCCATGTTCCCCACAATCCCGGGCCTATAAAGGCCAGAGTGGCGCCAGTGGTCGTGGGAGCCTCGTTCCAGTCTGGGTCCCCACAAGCCCCCCTCCATCTCCCAGGCCCACGCTCAGCCAAGGATCATGTTGTGTGTGTCTTTAACCTCCTGTCCACACCATCCCCACAGAATCTGCATTGTTGTTGCTAGTGGAGCCCTGGACTGATTTACAGATAGCAGCGATAAAACGTCGCTGAAAGGGTCCGGATGACCAGGGGGGCCACTTGGCTGGGGAAGACGCAGCCCCAGACAAAGAGGAAAAACAAAATAAATCCAAGCCCCTGGCCACACTGTGCTGAGAGAATGAGCCGAAGGGCTTTAGAGAAAGGCAGCAACATGTGGGGGGCGCCTGGCTCCAGACCCTGAGTCTGCACTCATCAGTCACACGGTCCTGGACAAGTCACCTTGCCCAAGATACCTGCCTCCCTGGTGGCCCTGCCTCTGGGCACCCTCTGCGCCTAGAGCTTCTCATGCAGATCCTACTGCTCTGGGATTTCCTCCCAAGCAGAGTCAGAGCTTAGTCCCCCAGCTCTGGGTCCCAGGCCTTGAGCATTTGTTGGATGAACACATGGAGAGAAAAACAAAGGAACAAATCAAGTTCAGCTCCCTGGGCCTATTCTTCTCTAGAGCAAGAATTAAGCCATGACATAGGAGGCCTCCATGACACCCCCTAGTGTCCAGCTCAACACCTGGGGCATGGGAGATGCTAACGTCTGCACAAAGGCAGGAATGCATGGAGGCCTGTGTGGCCTGGCCCCTGGCAGGGCCGTGGTGCAAGATTCACTGAGATGTGGGTGAAATGCTACAGTTGCCTGGGCAAGGGGGGCTGGGATTGGTGCTACCCAAAGTGTGGTCTGCAGTTCAGTGGCTCCAGCATCACCAAGAGGCTTGCCAGAAATGCACATTCTCAGACCCCATCCCAAAAGAATCTCTGAGGACAGGACCCAGGAATCTGGGTATGAAGCCTACCAAAGGATTGTATGCACAGAAAGTTGAAGAAACACTCGTTTTGATCAGAGGTCTCAATTATGTAAGTATCCTGTACCCCAGTTTCCACCTCTGTGAAGTGGAGACAAGAATACACATCAATGTGCTTAGAAGAGTTGCAGGCATGCGAATTCTTATTGCTAAACACCCAGCCCTGAGCCCTGCACCCCTGCATCATGTGAGACACCCACAGACAGATCCCAGCTCTGCTCTTCAGAGCTCAGGCTTGGGGTAAAGGCCTTTAACTCTCAAGGGGTAAATAATGACGAGCTTGTGGTGTGACTGGGGTCCAAGGTTGACCCAGTCACCCTCAGGACTGACCTGAAGCCATCCCCATCACCAATGCTAGGCCCACCAAAGCTGGCAGGAGCCTGAGAGCTCTATTTGACAGAAGAGGAAACTGAGGCTCAGAGAGAAGCAAGACTGGCCCGAGGTCATCTAGGCACAGAGGGGTGAGCCAAGCCTAGCACACAGGATTCTGAGGGAGATTAGAGGCAGGTTTCAAACCCAAGTGTCCTGCAGGGCCTTTCCCACCATGGCCCAAGAGTAGTGGGGACAGGCTGCCTGCACACAGTCGGGACCAAATAAGTACTCCTAATTCACTCCTGGCCTGGAGTTTCACATGGGCTGCTGTGCACTTATAGCATCTCACCTGGCGACCACTGATTCTCTTCAGCCCCCAGCTTTGCCTGGTGGGGGTTCAAGGTAGGGTCCTGAAGACTCCAGTACCCTGGAATTTCCCAAAAGAGACCTTCCCAAACCTTGGCTGTTAAACCCACACTTGTCAGTTTACTCTCCAAGCACCTCCTGTGCAAGGCTCTGGTGGGTAGCTTTAATTCTAGCAAGGACAAGAAAGTGCTCTCCTTGGGATTATTATTCTGCTTTCAGAGATGAGGCTCAGAGAGGTTTGGTGACCTGCCTGTGGTCACACAGCTCGAGCAGGGTGGTCTAACGTGGGAGCCCGTGTCCTACCCGTGCTCTAGCTGTTTCCCTGGATCAGAAGCTCGGGTCTGTGCCTGGCTCAGACACAAATTAGGGCCCAACTTTGGGCAAGCCACAGCCCTGCTCCAAGTGAGCCCAGATTTCCCACAGATGAGGAAAATACTGTCTCTCTCACAGACCTGCCTGTAACCTAAAGAGAACACAAAAATGCGTCACTGTTCCATTGCCCTCATGGCCACCTCAAGGCAAAGGCAGCCTCATTCTAACAGAGGCTCAAAGCGGTGCAGCTCCTCTAGAGGCACAGAGCAGCAAAGTCTGGACCTGAACCCAGGTCTTCGGCCCCTGGGCTGGGCTCCTTCCAGTCAGGGCCCTCACTGTCCCCAAGTCTCCCCACCACCCCTCCTCCACCCTCCACCCCACAGATCAGCAGGTCTACCCCAGCCCCTCCCACCTCCTCTCTACCTGGCAGGGAGAGACATGCCTGGAGCCAGCACCCACCAGCATCCAAGAATCCCCAGGCAAAAGCATGAGAAAAAAAAAATGAGGGGGCATGGTTAAGATTTAAAATTTCTCGAACAGGACCGTCTTTTGTTTTGAGGAAGAAATCACAGTTCAGGGGAAAAAAAATTAATCCTTGGGTTCGGTTTGGGATTCAGCAAATTAGCACTGTTTGCTCTGGTTTAGGGTTTGAGGTTTTGGTTGAGTCTGTGGGAAACAACAATTGGGGACACCCCATTCCACAGGCCTCAATGGCATCAGCCTCAACGACTCCATTAAAGGGACGGCGAGTAAGGAAAGCCCCTTCAGGGAGGACCAGGCAGGAGCCATGGCTCTTAAAGCTCTGAGAGCAGCTGGCCCAGACCTGGGCGAAGGAGCATCCAACCTTTCCAGTTCAGTCTCCTCCTCAGTCCGCACACAGTCGGGGCCAACTAGGTGCTCCTAACTCGCTCCTGACCAGGAGTTTCACATGGACTGCTGTGCAGTCATAGCATTTCACATGGTAACACCCTCCCCCACCCTGGCACAGCACCTCAGTGAGGCACCTCCCAACCTGAGATCCAACCACGTCCCATCAGCCCTGCCCTATGACCCTTCCCAATGACCTTTCCACCGCCTCACTGCCCCACTGTCCTGGGTACTCCCTGAGGGCCAGTCGCTAGGGCTCAGCCCAGGCCTGGCCGCAGGAGGTGCTTAGTCAGCGATCACTTGCCTCCCGCCCCTGGCACAGATGTGCTCCTTAAGGACAATCAGGCTGAAACAGGCAAGGCGACCAGGTCTGCTCCGGCGCTGGGGCCAAGGCTTCCAGTTTTCCACGGCTGCGTCCCGGGGCCAGAAGCACCCTCGGTGCTGGCCTTCCAGAGTGCCCTCCAGCGCCCTCTAGGCCTGAATTGGGGCTGCATCCCTTCCTCCTCAGCCTCAGTTCAGGGCTGGGAGCTTGAATAACCTCTTGAAATTAGAATTACAATTCCTCTTACTTCTCTTTCACTCTTGCCTCATACCTGAAGGAGAAGGCTTTGGACAAACATGCCTTCAAATCCCACTTACCGGTCACGTGGGCGCTCTGGTCTCACGGAGCTTTATCGGCAAAATGGAATTTTTTTTGAGTTGGAGTCCCACTCTGTTGCCCAGGCTGGAGTGCGGTGGCACGATCACGGCCCACAGTCTCGACCTCCCAGGCTCAGGTAATCCTTCTGCTTCAGCCTCCCAAGTAGCTGGGACTACAGGCGTGTGCCACCAGGCCCAGGTAATTTTTTTTATTTTTTGTGAAGGTGAAGTCTGGCTATGTTACCTAGGCTGGTTTCAAACTTCTGGGCTCAAGCAATCCTCCCGCCTCGGCCTCCCAAAGCGTTGGGATGACAGGCATGAGCCACCACGCAGAGCCAGGAATGTTAATAATACCTATTTTGCAAGGTCTCCAGGATGGCTGACGTAACATACATAAAGCACCTAGCAGAGCAACTGGCACACAGTAGGAACCCGAAAAGCCCGAGTTCCCCTTCCTCCCCTCCCCTCCCCCACTCCCCTCAACGGCGCCTACCACCATCTACAACTCTAATTACAGATGGGCACATCAGGGCTATAATAAGCTTCACGCGGGGCTGACGTTTCCATCAACAGAGTGCAGTTTGTAGATTAGCTATAATGGAAGTTAATGATTGCTGCATCCACTTATCACGAACAAAGCTGGAACCGGAGAGGTTCCTCCCGAGAGGGAACAGTGATTATGCCCACCCTCCAGGTGAGAAAATGGAGGCACAGGGCAGTCAAGCAACACACCAAAGCCTCTGGGCCTGGAATTCCAGTCTGCCTGGCCCAGGGACCCACTGGGTAAAACACCCTACAAATGACAGCCTGGCCTCTCTGACGCCTAAGCGTGTTCCCAAAAGCTCTGCTCCCCAGCCTGGCTATTCAACGCGGGACAGGCGGCCAGGGGAGAAACAGCCCAGTTTGGAAGGCCATAAAAATGTGTTTTTCCTTGCTAAACAAATTAGTTTACATCTGGTGATGTACAAATAAATAGAGGGGCCCTCGGCAGCCCAGCCCAGACGTCTCCCAGGGCCTGGGCCCCACTCCGACTGGACCCGGCCCCAGGCACCCGCCAGGGGCACCCTCGCTTCTCATTGCTGTCACGCCATCTCTGGCTCTGAGCGCCTCCCAGCCGCCCCTCCCGCTTCAGTCATCATCTCAAGAACTGCCCATCCATGGGGGTTTCTCCAGGCCTTCTTCCCCGCCCAGGGGAGGAACAAGCTCTCTGGTACATGCCAGCCTCCCCCCAGCCTCCCTCCTGTGAGGCCTCAGAAGGTTACTTTCCCCCTGTGAGCCTCAGTCCCTTCATGTGTAAAATGGGTATCATGTTGCCTTCCTGCCAGAGCTGCGGTGAGACTAAAAATTACCTGAAGTACCCACCTCAGGGTCTGGAACTTAGAAAGCGGCCCCCAAATGTGAGGTTCCTCCACCGTTCCCTGGCACTGTCGGCTCCTTGGGAAATACTGACTGTGGATGGCCCAGGAGGTGTCCTGCCACCCTTGCTGGATAACTGCAGATTCGAATGGGCCGGGACTGAGAGCCCTTCCGCCATGCTGTCTTCAAATATGAAGGTCGCTATCAGTTCTCAGGCAGCCTGGGAGGCAACGCCTCCAAATGGGCAACAGCTGTTAATCCAGCACACAGATGAGGAAACTGAGGCCCAGAGAGGTGAGGTCACCTCCCTGGCATCATAAAAAAAAGTCTGTGTCTCCAGACTCCTAGCCTCAGTGTTTTCTAACTCATACTCTTGAGAAAAAGCTGGCACCTGCCCCACCCAGCCATGGATGGGAGGTGACTGCAGAGACAGATTAAGGGCACAGAAACACCAGCCCATGGCCCGTCCAAGTACTGACAGCCACCATGGCTGCCCGGTTCTCTTGGAGCGTAAAGGCTCCAGACTTCCAGAGTCACTGAGGTAAATGGAAACAACACTGGGGAGCAGGAGTCGGGGGCCCACCTGGTACCATCAGCCAGGATACGGGATCCTGCTGGAGCAGAGCAAAAATGACGCCTCTCAACTGACAGGGACGAGGAGGGAAGCAAGTCCCCTCCCTCTCTGGGCCTGTCTCTTTTTTTTTTTTTGAGTTGGAGTCTCACTCTGTCACCCAGACTGGAGTGCAGTGGCTGCTCCCAGCCACCGCAGACCCGACTTGCCGGCTCCGGCGATCCTTCCGCCTCAGCCTTCCAAGTAGCCAGAACTACAGGTGCACACTACCATGCCCGGCTGATGTTTTGATTTATTGTAGAGATGACGTCTCGCTGCCCAGGCGGGTCTCGAACTCGCGGGCTCAGTCAATTCACTCACCTCAGCCTCTCAGAGGTGCGGGATTACAGGCTGAGCCACCGAGCCCGGCTTGGGCCTGTCTCTTTAACTGCAAGAGGAAAGCACCGGGCAAAGTGAACCCCGGGGTCCCCTTCTAGCCAAAAAATCTGGTTCCTTGGACCTAACTTTCCAGCCCATCTCTGCGGTCAAGTAGGATGTGCCTACAGTCCTGGTTCCCAGGGAGCAAACCTAAAACCAGGCCCGGCTGCTCCTTCCTTGGGACCTGATCACGGCCTGGGAGGTCACCCCCAACCTCCTGTGTCCTCTCCCCACCAGGCCCAGGTCTGAAACTGGGTCTGTGGCCACAGCAGCTGCCCAAGCTCTTAGACACTGCAGGACAGCACAGGGGAGTGGCCTGTCATCTCACTTATCTCTCTCCACTACCTCCAGGCCACCCTGGGCTGATGGGGGGGGTGGGAAGGAGGGGGAGGATGGAGAGAGACAGCAGCCACGAATGCCCCCGGCAGCAGCTGCATGACTGTGGGAGCTGGGCCCGCAATTAAAATAAACCCCAAAACAGCCTTAAAATAACTACAAGGCATTTCAAGAAGATTGTATTGTTGAATTTACTGTTTGTTTACCGAGACAATCCGAGCTGGGTTTCAGATGAAAGGAGGAGGGAGACCAGATGTGAGGCTGAACGTCTGACCTGTAGCATCTGCTGCTCCGGCAGGAGCCCCGGGATGCCAGGGGGAAGAGGCAGCCCAGAACCGGGCAGTGAACCCCCAGAAGCCCGGACCCCCGACCCAAACCACAGGCTGCCCAGCCTCTTCTGTTCAGGCCCCAGAAGGTCACTTCCCCATGTTCACAGAGCCCAGGGAGGGTGACTGAGAGGCGACTGAGAGAAGCCTGGGCTGCAGAGTCACAGAAATAAGAGTTTGAATCCCTGCTGTGCAACCTGAAAGAGCCCTTGTGCTGCTCTGAGCCTGTTACCCCAGTACAGCGCCCATGCCCCATGCCTGCCCTCCCTGCACTTCTCTGAGGATGGCCCGAGAAGGTCTAGACAGCGGGATGTGGGATGCAGGGTGGGCTTTGTGAGTACAACACTGGCCCTACTTGGTGACTTTCCTCTCCATTCGTGGGTCTTTTCTTGCAAAGAAGATGCCCAGAGCTGAAGACCACCTGCCCCTGCCGGAGGCAGCCGGCCTGGGGACAGGCCACCCATGTTCTGGCAGCACCCTTGGTGTCCCGACAGCAGAGAAGTATGGAAAGGTACGTTTCCTTACCGATCCCCAGCCTAGGCTATAAGTCCGTGAACTCCTCAATGTCAGGGTGCCAGGTTGAATTCTCTGGGTCCCTGGTGTCCAGCCCAGAGTTGGACATGGAACAGGTTTACCAAATGACTGCCAGATGAAGGAGGGAGAAGATGGGGAAGAAGGGAGGTTTCCCTCTACAGAAAGGTTCCAGCAGGCACACACTGTCTAGCGTGTCTGTTACCAATAGCTGAAAACCATTTCAGATCAAACACAGCATTTGCCCTTAGTGTCCTCGTAAGAAAAGGCACGGAGAGAGATTTCCATCGCACTCGTTTCATAGATGGGAACACAGAGGTCCAAAAGATGAAGAAAGCTTACTTCCCTATCCACAAATCCTTGTTCTTTGGCAAGAAGTAGATGCTACCCATGTCACAAGTATCAGACTTGCCATTCAATGGCACCAGTATCAGACTAGGGTGCCGGGTGAAAGAGGACAGCCACAGACCTCTGCTCCTGAAAGAGCTGTGTCACCCTAGGCAAGACACTTAACCTCTCTGAGCCTCCTCCTTCTCTTGCAAAAGAGAGACCATAAAACCCCTCACAGCTGGGCATGGTGGCTCACGACTGCAATCTCCGCAATTTGAGAGGCTGAGGCAAGAGGATTGCTTGAGCCCAGGAGTCCAAGACCAGCCCAGGAAAGATAGCAAGACCACATCTCTATAAAAAATTTAAAAGTTCGCCAGGCATGGTGGTATGCGCCTGTAGCCCCAGCTACTCGGGAGGCTGAGGTAGAAGCATCATCTGAGCCCAGGAGATGGAGGCTGCAGGGAGCAGTTATCATGCCACTGCACTACACAGCCTGGGTGAGACTCTGACTCAAAGAAAAAAACAAAAAATACTCACTTCGACAACATTAAATGAAACAACAGAAGGACAAGTATTCTGTGACCTGTAAACAGCACAGAAATGTGAGGGGTAACCATCCTGTTAATATCAGAAAAGATTTTCAAGCTCATATGGTCAGAAAACACATAACTCCTGTGGGGAGGGAGTTAGGAATAAGGAGGTATGTGTGTGATGCTCCTACTGACTGCTGAATGAATGAGGAATAAATGAGTGCATGTGACTCCAAACCCAAAACCATTCCAGCCGTTTAAATGTATTCTAGAACTAACTAACAAAGCAGCAGGAATAAAATATCAGCTGTAAACCCACTGCCATCTAAATGGGCAGGGCGAGACGTGTCTGAAGCCTTGGAATGGACTCTGAGCAAAAGCTTAATCCCTCCCTGTGCCAAAGTGAACTTCCCCACCGGATGGCACACACGTCCCCCCGGGCCACATGTCCACCCTGCAGCACACACTGGCCAGATCATCTCCGTCAACCCTGGACACAACTGGGTCAATGTTTCCTGGGCCTTGCGCCTGACACACTGATACTACCTGCCAGGTCGGAGGGAGGCACACAGGCCCCTCTTCTCAGCCTCTCTTCTCAGCCTCAGGTTCACACAAGCCTCCAAGCCTTCAAAATTCAGCTGGAGGAAAAAACAACCGCTCCCTTCCACTGCCCTGGGACACCTCCACTTGCACAGGGAGGGTGGGGCTCCCTTCTGAGCTCGTGGCTGCATGAAGACGTGGACCCCACTGTGAGCAACTGGACCGGGCTGTGGGCACACGGCATGCTCTTCCCTATGGCTGCTCGTCAGAACCAGGGACGCAGCCCAAGGTGGGCCAAGACCGGCAGCCATGCTGGCTCACTGAGGCAGGGTTTCAGGGTCTGTTGCAACAGCCCCTCACCAGCTTCGCAGCTTGTGGGGTGACACCAAGCGGGGCAGGATATACGGGGGTGGGGGAGGCCTGGACCTAAGACAGAGACTTGAGAGAACTGGATGCCAATGGCCTGGGCAAGCATGTTCAGTCACAGGCAGTCGAGAAGGAGAGCACTCATATTCTCTCTGCTGGCCAAAAAGGGACCCGACTTGCTGAACCTTCCATAACTTGAGGACAGTGGTTTCTATCAAGGTCTATCAAGGAGAGGCAGGAAAAGGGCTTGAGTCCCCCAGTGGTCACCACCCCACAAACACCTGTGAAGCACCCGTTCTGCTCTGGGGGAGCAGGCAGCTCAGAGGTCAAACTCACCTGCCTTGTGCTCAAGGTCACAAGGCAGGTGAGTGGAGGAACTGGGACTCAAACCCTTCCCCTTCTGATCTCCCATCCTCTCCCTCCATATAGCCATAAGCACCCAGTCAGCCACTCGTTCCTTCTGTCGGGGACTTCTCTCACCATTTCCCCTCCTCTCCCCACCCCTCCCCTCCTGCTATACTCTGCACCAAGTTGATGCTACACTAACCTAAACCGCTTTGCAGGCTACTTTGCAAGGGCTCTTAATCTTTCAACTAATTCATCAGCTCTTGGAAGATAAAGAAAATTTGAAATCACTGTGCAGTGTGCAATAAACTCTTGGCATGTGGCTGGTGGGGGCATTCCAGGCAGACTCGTGCCATCCCTGCGCAGACACTCCCTGCTGCAGGGGTGAGGAGCCCCTCGCCCCACACAACCCGCTCAGTACCCCAACTCCGGGACCCACTCACAACCCTCCACCCACTCCCTCGGCCGTCAGTGAACAGTCACAACAGAGCCCACACATCGCCGCAGCCCTGGGCTGGGCCGCGGAGGGGAGGGGGCCAGGGCACAGTCCCTGTGTCCTATGAGGAACTCTTGAACCCTTAACCCCCGCCCTGTCGATGTGACTGAAAGCAGCTAGATGTGATCGGAACCATTCAGCATGTGTGCCCATGAGGGACACTGAGGCACGAGCAGACGGCAAGGATGCTGACAATGCCTCGGTGCCGGTGCTGTGGGTGGGTAACTCTTCACTAACTAGAACCCATCCAGCTCCTGGCTGAACTGAGTCTTCATGGGAGAAGCTGACAGGTCAGGGGCTGGGCAAAGAGAGAAAGGACAGAGGAGACCTTTCACCATCGTTAAGTCTAGAAGGCTCTGCCCTTTACAACAGAAGTGCAGCAGTCGCTCACGATGTCACACCAGATAGACTACCTCAGACAACCCTGCCATATGACAGATGGAGAGACTGAGGCCCCTAACACCATGAGCTAAACGGATGTCCCTGCCTTATGTTTAGCACCTGGTAAGGGGTCAGAGTATCCAAATAAATTCATAATAAACTACACTAGAGACATGAGAGGTGTGTACCTAAGTGAGAAGTCAGGGAAGGCTTCCCTGAAGAAGTGGCATAAACTTCATAAGATGAGAAGAATGAGTAAATATTAAGAGAGAAAAGGCTGCAGCAGAGGCAGGGAGAACATTCCAGGTAAAGAGAACAGTCTGTGCAAAGGCACTGAGGCAGGGGATAACACTGTGCTTTAGAAGGAAAGGAGGCCAGATCAGTCCTGGCATATGGAGTCTGGGGTCCCGGTCCTGGGGGATACTTCCTTGCCTGCCCACCTGCACTGCTGGTATACACTGCCAACAAGTCCTGAACATCTACCAGTGACCAGGCACTCACCTGAGCACTTATGCTCCTTAAAGCTCTTGTGAGCACCCTCACACCAGGTCATGTGGTTATACCTCAGACAGGCAGTCCCTAGGGCCCGAGCCCAAGTCCCTCACCCAAGAGACTGCAGCCTCAAAGAACCCTGGCATCAAGCCCCAGCTCTGCTCCTCAATGCCTGCAGGGCCTGGGTGAGTTACTTGATCTCTGTGGGCCTCATCTGTGAAATGGGTATACGGATGGAGAGTCTACCCGTGGATCAGATGAGATCATCCATATCAATCAGCCAGCACTGAGCCTGGAACACAGGATGCATCAAAGATGTCAGCAGGTGCTATCCTTGGCTCATCTATGTTCCCAGGGCTAGCGGAAGGCCCGGAAAAGGGCAGGATGAAATACAAGAATGACCCAGGTACCCAAAAAGGGCTCGTCCGGGGACTAAGTGTTCCAGTCCTGAAGCGGGTGCCCAGGGAGGTATCAGGCACCTGTACAGGGAGACATCCAGGCACACACTGGGTGGCCACTTGCTGGGATGCTGCAGGCGGGATCTGGGCATCAGGAGGACATGGATTAGGGGGACAAATGTTGTCCCTTCCAGGCCTAAGATCCAGGGGTGCTCCTGACCCTCCAGCCTGCCAGAGCACGGACAATTTCATAGGGCTCAGTTTCTTAATCGCCTTATTCTGCTGGGGCTTAGAGCTGAATCCTTTCCCCAAATTGGACATTTATGGGGCTGGAGGAGAGACGGACAGGCAGGACGGATGAAGTGTCCACATTCCAGCTGGGAGGTTAAGGGCTTTTGTGTTCCTTCCTTTTAAACTCCAAACGTTTCCAGCCAGGCCTGGGGGTGCCCACGTCTCCTTCAGATGGACAGGGCATTCCTGGGTCCGTGTGCCCCCAGACCTCCTGTCAGCTCCTCCTGCCCTCTCTGGAGGGGGCCAGGCTGCTGAACTCCAGGGTCTCTCCAGAACACTCACAAGGAAGGTGTGTGTATTTGTGGAGTGTATAAACCAAGCTCTGCTGATTTTCCCAACCCTGGCGAAGCCCAGGGGCCTCTAGGGGTCTCCCTGCTCCCTCTGACCTGGGCTGATGTAGTTTTTCTGTGGTTGGGACCAGGCTGGGACCCCTGGGACCATGCACAGGGCCACTGCAGATAAGCCTCACTTCACAGTGTGAGGTGAAGCCACCCACAGGGGGTCAAAGCCTCCAGGGAGGCTGCTTGTTCAGAGGAACCCCACCTCAGAAGAAAAACAGAGCCCCTCCAGTGCATCCCGAACCACAGCTTGGTCCCTGTCACTGCCCCAAATCAAGAACTTTCCATGGCTCCCCAGTACTCACAGGGCCAAGTCCAGGCTCTTCTGCCTGGACTCCCCTCTTCCCTTCCATTAACCTCCTTAATACAGCATCCACACCAGCCTCTCCTCACCTGGGTGGCAGGTGAGTGAGATTCCTTGGGGATGTCTCGCCCAGCAGGCTCCCAGCACCCCAAGCCCATGACCAGCTGTCAGCCTGGGGCTTCACCCAGGGCAAGAGAGCAAAGTCTGGCCCTGCTTTGCTCCTCCCGAGCTGTGTGGTTTTAGGGAATTGGCTCTGCCCGGATCAGTGAATCTGCTCTGTACCTGGCCCTGAGCTGGACACAGAGGACAGAGAGAGACACACTGCCATCAAGGGACTCACAATCAGAAGGGGGGACAAGAGAGAGTGATGGGACCGTGGCAACCCAGAGGAGACACCTGGCCTGGGCTGGAGCTCAGGGAAGGCTTCCTGGAGGAGGTGCCGGCAGAGACCTGGGAGGGAAACAGAAGAGAGTAGGGAGACACTCGCCCCAACAAAAGGCACGAGCAAGCGTGCAGAGGTGGGAATGGCAAGACTGGTGCCCTGGCCAACCTTGCCAACGCCCGGCTCCCAGGGCAGTCCCTGTCCAGAGAGGCCACAGCGAAGGGGCTGAGACAGCAAGCAGCTGATCCTATGTGCTGCCACACAGTGCTGCACCTTCATTCCCATCAGAGCTCGCGGACATGCCATTCCTTGTGGCCGCCCCGCTGCAGAGGACCGCGTCCCCAGAGCGCCGTGGTGTCTGCGCTGCCGGCGCGATCTGTTATTATCCCCCGTCCGCGCTGCCGGCCTGTGTACATTCCTCGGTAATGAGTCTGACCCTCCTCGGCAATGTTTAATCAGAGCCTAATCGACCCTGGCTTTGATCTGCTGCATTTTCTGCAAAAAACTCAGTACGCGATTTTTACAATCTGATTAGCAGGCTGACTCTCTCCGAAGCCAAAATTACCCCTAGTGGCAGCGATCCCTGCTGTGTTCTTTGTGTTTTCCCCTCTCTCCCAACAAGTTATTTCCTGAGACAACTGTCACTTCCCTGCTGGCCTGTGACTGTCTCCCTCGCCCTCAGCTTTCACATCCAGTCAGCTGCCCGGTCTCAAATAGCAGGTCCTGACCCCTGCCCTCCTCTCCCCAGCGGCTTCGACCCCGGCCCCAATGGCCCTCCAATCCCTTCCCAGAGCCTCCATCGTGCCCCGCCCCCCGGCCCCAGAAACTGCTCCCTGCCAAGCCCCCAGCCGGCCCTGTCCCATGCAGGG
>NW_007260480.1:327071-330885 GCF_000164805.1 Carlito syrichta
GGAGGGAGGAAGGAAGGAAGAAGGGAGGGAGGGAGGGAGGGAGAGTCCCTTGTTTTGGAGGTAGCCTGAAGCCAAGTCAAATCCCGGCCCTTCTTATCTTTTGGCTCCACACAGCACAATCCTCTCCCTGGCTCAGCCTGGTCCACTTTTCACCTGCTTCCAGGCCTCTCCAATGGGGATGCCACTCTGTTACCATCCACAGTACTGTCTATTCCCTCCAAAGGGGGCATGGACAGTGGGCAGGAATTAGAACAAAAGTCCTTGTGAGCACAAGAAGATGGCTCTTGCTTGACCAGCAGCAGACCCAGAGCTGGGCCCTGGAGCACAGATGAATCAGACCCCCTCCCTCTCCTTGGGGAAACTCACAGCCTCTTGGAGGAGGCAGAGAAGGGAGCAGATAAACTAGAACAAGGAATCAACAGTGCTAGTATCTAGTCAGGGTAACCCTCTGCTTGAAAGAGACAGGAGGATTCACAGGGGAGCATCTGAGCTGGGTTTTGAGAGATAGATAGGAGCTCTCCGGCCAAGAAAAAAGTGGCCATGCAAAAGTACAGAGGTGTGTTCAGAGAATGGAAAAAGTTCAGGGTGGCCTGAATGGGGGTGGGGTAGGCAATATGTTTACTAGGGCTAGATCATGAAGGGCCTTGTCCACCAGGTGGGGAGGGGGACTAAGTACTGCAGGATCACTATGTCTGTCACCTAACTGAACTTCCTGATAGTGTCGATCCCTTCTTTGCCTGATACACAATGGGTCCCAGAGCTACTACACCTCCAGGGAGGACGCCAGGCTCAGAGGGGCCAAGTGGCTTGGCCACGGCCATACAGACCGTGAGGGGCAGAGCCAGGCCTTGAACTCAGCATTTACTGGAGTTAAGGGAAGGTTTTCCAGGACGGAGACAGAGGAGAGAAGCAAGATTGGAGCCAGATGCAGAGTCAGGCTGGAGAGCTGGACTTAGATGGGGGCTTGAACTCTGGCTAGCAGGGGTCCCGGTTAACTGGGGTCACCACCGGGTGTCCCCAGGCGATGATGACCACTCCCAGGTGAGGGCTCCCAGGTGCAGGTGTCTAACCTCCTGTATCTAACTCACCCCAGCTGGGGAGTGGCATCTGTCTGTCACAGACAAGGAAAGAGTCCCAGAGGTCAATGCGTCTGTCTGCGGTCCAAGCCCCATCTCAAGTCTGGAGGACCCCAGCCTCCTGCCCTCCCCCGAGCCATCAGGACCGCTGTGCTGAGGGGCTGAGGAGAGGGGCTACCCCTTTGGAGGCCACACTGGCGGCTCAGTAGGCATGGCCCCATGTGTGGTACGCCAACGCCACCCCAGCCCTGGCCAGAGTGAGCACCTCACCAGACTCTCACTAGGGTCTGTTTTCTCTGCAAACATCCCCATGGCCGCCGCTCCCTCCTGTGCCCAGGAATGCAAGTGTGAGCTCACAGGGGATAAATCCGTCTGGGTCTATATTTTGACTAGTCCCTACAAACTGCTCTAAGCACTTCGCAGGGGAAAGGTGGGAAGAGGGAAGAGGCGGAGGAGGGAGGACTGGGAGCAGGTACTCCCTCGTGCAGGTTGCTGATGGAACTGCTGGGCCTGTCACTAGGGACTGCTGTACTGGGCCCAGTCCCCCACACCTCTGCCCTGCCTTTCTCTCCACCATCTCTGCTCTCCCTGCCCATTCTTGAAAGCCCAGGTGCAATGCCCTCTCCTCCACAAAGGGTTTCCTGGCTTCCCCTGTCTGGGAGTTACAGTGTTCTTCCCTGAAGCACACGGTCTCCCTGCCTGGTCTCATACTTACAGGTGACTCTCTTATTTTCCTCACAAGACCATAAGTTCCTCCAAGACAGGCCCACAGCACCTGTAAAGTGCCACGTACGAGAGCAGGAACCAAGGAAAATTCTTCCCAGCCTGTAAATACCATTTTAAAATTTGGGCCGTGTGCTTGATCTTGCCAACGGCAGAGAATTCATCTGAGAGCACCTTGAGGGCTCTGGAGGACACCTGCTGGCAGAGCCCTTGAGGGCCTAGGCGGCATGATAGTTTTAGAAAAGGTAGGAGTATGGCTGCTCTTAACAGCACCGTGTGGACGACTGGACAAGCACTCTCTCAGGTCCTACGCCTGTCTCCTGAGACTGCACCCTCACGAATGGGGGATTATGGAACCAGCCCCGAATCACAGGCAGTCCATCCATGTCAACAAACATTAGAAAGACATAGAGAGTGTCCATTCAGAGTAGTACGTGCTATGGCCGAGGGAAGAAGGGAGCAGTGGGCATGCAGAGGGGCCAGCTGGAGGGAAGGAGGCCCTGGGAGGCTTCGCAGAGGGGCCGTCTGCCCAGCAGGACTCATGGCGGCCACCCTCTTTCCCCAGCTGAGGGCACTGACCCCACCCTTGGGTTCCAGCCCTCAGTTGTCTGCTGAGGGGTCGCAGACCCCTTGAACTACTTGTGGATCCCCCTATGTCTCCCGACCCTGAGACATCGCGAGCTGAGAGCCCAGCCAGACCAAGACAAATGACCGCAGAGACAGGGGTTCCAGCAAGGCCTGTTCTGTGACTTTCCTGCCTGAAGACGTCAGAAGGCAGGTGCTCTCAGCACTGAGCCAAAGACTTGCCTATCCATCTGGCCACAGGCAGTGCCAGTGCCCTATGTGAGGCTGGGCAAGCTCCTGACCCTCTCCGGACCTACAGTAAAGACGTCAGGCCACCCCTCTTCTCCCCTGTGGTGTGTGTCACTCAGGCCCCCTGGGAGGCAACTCAGAGCCCGTCACTGACCCCTGCAGACGAGGTCCCAGGAGCTCAGTCTGGTGCTGGGGCCCCTGCCCAGGCATCCCTGTTTGTCCCAGCCACACTGCACCTTCAGGCTGCACTTGCTGGGTGGAGCAGCGCCCCTCGCCTTCCTGCCAGGGCCAATGCAAGCCCACTTCTTCCAGAGTAAAGCTTCCTAAGACCTCACACTGGGTCCCCGAGCCTGTGTCACCCTATGTGTTCATGAGGTCACCCAATGGGCTGCCCCCTTAGTTGTGGGCTCCCTGAGACAGACCTGGAACTGAAGTATTGCCAAGTCCCCAGCACCCAGCCCTGGCCAGAAGAGGTGAGGAAAAGAAATCAAACAGCAGCAGTGCAGTCAGAGGTAGGTGCTTCAGTGAAGGCGTTAGGCAGAAAGCCTCACCCCCACGCTACTCAGCACCATGGTGGAGCACCTCAGGGGCCATGGACAGGGATGCTTGCCACCCTATCCACGGCCCCCACCAGCACACAGTGGGGAAGGGGATAGCCACCAAGGTCCCACGCTCTCTGAAGACCTGTGCTCAGGGCACAGCCGGGATGGCTCCTGTTGGTCTCACATTAGACATGGCAGGGTGTCCTCCCAGGACAGCTGTCCCCCTGAATTGGCCACCAAACCCCCAGAGGAAGGAAGGACACTTGAATACAGCAAGCATCTCTCAGCCTCAACTTCTGTGTCTTGACGTGGATGTGACAGAACAAGCAGGAAACTGTGGAGCAGCTGACATCATCCAGCACTGCACACAGCGCCAGGGCTGTGGCTTTTCCCTTGTCATCCAGAGAGGCAGGCAGGGCAGCGACGACAAACCCCTTTTACAGCTAAGTGGATGAGACTCAGAGGATGGCACATTTAAGCAGCCTTCCCAAGCAGAGGCAGGAGGAAAGGGCATTCGGGCAGGGGACTGCCACCGGTGGGCACAGGTGTCAGGGTGCGCAACATTCAGGGGGTGACCAGAGCAAGAATAAGAAGGCCAGGTGCAGCCGGGCTCGGTGGCTCAGCCTGTAATCCCGTACCTTTGGGAGGCTGAGGTGAGTG
>NW_007260480.1:331001-338337 GCF_000164805.1 Carlito syrichta
GCCTGAGCCCGCGGGTTTGAGACCCGCCTGGGCAGGCAAGACCTCATCTCTACAACAAATCAAAAAAAGCAACCGGGCGTGGTAGCGCGCAGCTGTAGTTCCAGCTACTTGGAAGGCTGAGGCGGAAGAATCGCTGGAGCCCAGCAGGTCGAGGCTGTGGTGGCCGGAAGCGGCCACTGCACTCCAGTCTGGGCAACAGAGTGAGACTCCAACTCAAAAAAAAAAAGGCCAGGTGCCAGCTAACCACCTTGCATGTATCCAGACATTGAATCCTCATGATGACCCCTTGAGGTGGGTACAGTTACGACCCCCTTGAAGTCACCGGGGCAGCTGAACACGACAAGTACGTAACCCCCCCAGGCTAACAGCTAGCGGGTGAAGGAGCGGCAGTGAGCCGAACCTAGGCAGCTGGGTCCATGCTCTTTCTTGCTGCTCGCCCACCTGCCTCTCAAAAAGGAAGGGGCACCCGTCCAGCAGCTGGTCCTTAATCAACATCCGATGGGTAAACAAGTGGGTGAATGAGTGGAGAGCCCCGCCATCGCTCACGCCTATGATACTAACTCCAGGCTGTACCACTTCTGACCAGGCCCACCTGCAGCAGGCCAATCTGTGGGAGCTCTAAGGAGTTCCCAGAGGTGCTCAGCGCAGCTCCCAGGCCTCGGCCCACCTCTGAGCTCCTGCCCAGCTCTCTGGGCAGAGCCCACCACGCCCTCACCCTCTGACTACAGTCAGGATGGCTCAGGCCCTGACTCCCGTCCCCAGCTGTGGGTCCCTGCCTCTGACCCCGGGACTAAACCCCTCCCTGGTCCCCATCTAGCTGGGATGCCTCGATTTTACGGTCACTCACATCTTCTAAGCCAAGCTCTCCAAAACTCATCCCCCCGAGGCCAGGACTCCCCACCTCTGCCCAAGCTAGAGCCCAAACTTCCCTCTCTCCCTCCCTCAGCTGCACCCGCACAGAGCCCCCGTGCTCAGGCCCAGACTCTCTCTGCACCTGCTGCCCACAGACTCCTACTCTGACCCAGCTCTGCCTGTCTCATCGTCCCCTCTCCCACCACCATGGGGCCACAGGTGAGCCTAAATCAGTGCTCCCTAAAGCCTAGCCCTCTGCCTACTGTCCACTGAATCCCAGGTCCACCTGGACTCTGCGAGCAGAATCACCAGGACACACCTGAAGGAGCCTGGGCCCAGGATCCCAGATGCGCAGGCACTCCCCACACTCCCCCCTCCAGGGAGGAGCTCCTCCTCCCTCCCCTCCCTCTCCCCACTCCTCCCTTCCAGCTTACACACTCCCTGTGGCTACTCAGCCAGCGTCAAATCACACACTGGCCCAGCTCCCGGTCTGCTGAACCTTAGTATCTCTGCGACTACTATAATCCCGCTTTTACAGATGAGGAAACCGAGGCAGAGAAGGGCAACGGCTTGCCATGGCCCCGTGTCAAGTCAGTGGTATTACTGACCTGAAAAGGGGCCCTCTGCTCTGCAGAGCAGCACATTATTGAACTTTCGTTTTCTTTAAATGGACTCTACCCCTTCCGTGGTCAACCCCAAGCTCCCTTCCACCCCCACCAACCCTGAGTCACCCCCACCAGCACTGCCAGACTGCACAGGCAAGCCAGCCCTGCCCCAGGTGCCTGCATCTCTGAAGGCACAGAGATGACTTATGTCCAGATTTTTCTAATCCCACCACAGCAGGGCTCCAAGGCCCATGTGGACAGGGTGAGGGGGCTCCCACATCCACAACCTGACCCCAGGCCCAGCCGGCAGCCTCCTCTGTTGTTCTCCCTGACTCTCCTCAATACCTGACCTCTCCAACTGCCTCCATTGTGGAAACAAGTTTTCTTTTCCTTCTCCTCCAACCTCTCTTTTCCACCGCAATTAAAGAGGAAAGGATTTGAAAAGCTATTTCTAAAAATACCATAAAACAATAAACCCCTTTTGGAGCTAACCACACCACATAATAAGGCTTAAGCCCACTGCCAGATTCATCATCCTGGAGCCCAATTCTACGCCATACCCTTGCTCAAAAACCCTCCGTGGCTCCCCATAGCCTGAAGGATAAAAAGACTCCACACAACCATAAAACAGCAAGCAGTATCTAACGTGCCTGAGATGTGCGTGGAAAGAATGCGGTAATAATGTGATGGCCATAGCAATAAAAATAGCTAACAATTATTGAGCACTTACTATGTGCCTCACACACATTAGCACTCACATTACCCCCGTAGGGTTATATTAACCCTCACAGTCGCCCTGCCCAGTGGGTGCTACATTGTCCTGATTTAGAGTTCAGGGTTGTGCGGACAAGGGAACCTGCGAAAATCTAGGCCACCCCAGCTTGGGCCTGGGCTGGACCCACACACTCACCTGAGGACCCTGCAGGTCCAGCTCTCTGGATGGGCCTCTGGGTGGGCACTGCCACCCTGAGAATCCCCTGTAGCTCCTCCGGGAGCCCGCTCACGGCTCACTTGCATGCCGACCGGAGATGCTCAGTCCTCGCTGTGAGACTGGTCTGTCAGCCTGACCCTGGTGGGGGAGTCCCAGGGTCCCATCCTGCCCCAGGAAACAGCCCTAGAGCCACCCTCTATCCCTCTGCATCCCTCTCCCTTCTTTGGGAGAGAAGCCATGCCTCTCCCCCACCCCGGGTATACACAGCACTTTATGTGTGAGAGCTTCACCTGGGCTTTACATCAGTAGGGCAGATTAGTAGGGAGAGGATGGCTCCATTCAGAACAGGTAGGCACTATGGCACACTATATTCCAAGCACCGTTCAACAACGTAATCCTCCCTGCAGCCCTCTCTGAGATTACTATTATCCCCTTTTACAGATGAGGAAACTGAGGCAGAGAAGGGTAATGGCTTGCCACGGCCCTGTGTCAAGTCAGCGGCATTACTGACCAGGCAGAACTTGAACCCAAGTCTCTTGGGGCCAGTTGGTCTCCAGAAGCCACCTCCATGGCCACCTTAACCTCAAAAGGCCAGAGCCGTCTGATCCATCTTCCCTGCCACTGAACATCCAGAACCTACCAGAAACCCGGTGGCATGGGGCAGGCATCCAGCCATCCACCCGGGATGCTCCTCAGCAGACCCCAGGGCCAGAGGCCAGAACCGCTAAGTCTGGTGCTGGCATGCTCTCCCAGCCACCCCCACCCCACCCTGGACCCACGGCACCCCAGCCAGGGCTGCCCCTCCACCCCAGCCTGTCACCCCCGCCCATGGATCCAAATTTCCATTCCCTCAGCAGCATGAGCTCAGTGGGGAGGCAGGCAATCTGATTACAAGCAGTTCCAGCCTCGGGGTCGCCAAGGGTGTGGGCACCATAAAGCAGGCGCCGTCCATAGCGTGGGGCAGGGGAGGCGGACAGTGGGAGAAGCCGTGGACGGTAAGGCCAGGCTCTCCCACCACCACACAGGGCGGCTCCCTGAGCCTTAGGTTCCCACACTGGGAACGTGCCTTTCCATCACCTAGTGCTCCAGACGGCCATGCAGCTCAAGGTGATCACGATGTGAGCATGCTTTGGGAACCAGAAAATCCAATGCAAACGTGAGGAGTTTGTGTCACTATCTGTCACACTGAACAGACTTTCCCTGAGCCCCTACCCATGCCAGGCTGACGGGGGCAGGCACTGGGTCACAGAGAGGAATAAACAGTCCCAACCCCAAGAGGTAGAGAGACAAGCAGTAAACCAGTGGTCACCATGCGGGTGGCTGCTGCTGTGTAGAGGGACACTCTGGGGACTGGAGGGACCCCAAGAAGTGGCTCTGACTCAGCCTAGGGGCCAGGGCAGGCCCAGGATGGTCCGTTGTCCAAATGGAGGGGGAGAAAGCACTCTAGACAGGGAATAGCAGGGGTAAAGGTACAGGGACACAGGGCACTGGGGCGCTGGGGGAAGGTAACAAAGAGAGACATCAGCAAAGCACGTAGCACACAGTAGGCGCTCAGAACATGGCTGCTCTCTTCCCCTCCCCAAGCCTTGCTCTATGGATGTGGGTCCAAGCTCAGAACTTTCTGCTCCCTTTCCGTAAGCCGGCTGACCCCAGCAGAAACCTTTTCTGCCATCTCTTCTCGGTGGGCTGGGACCCAGTGTCCCTGCTCATAACAGCTGGCTCACAAGAGTCACTGACCTGACCTTCTGGGTGTTAAGCTGGGATAGCCCCGCACAAATTAAACTCATGCAGAGTGGCAGCGGCACCACCCAGGAAGAAGCCCCGGCTGGGCAGGTGGGGACCCCAGCTCTGCCTCCTCCTGGCTGTGCGGCCTCGGGTAAGTCACAGATAGAAAGAATGATTACAGACCGGGATACTCAAGACAGCCAGTGCCATCCTGCACATACCATGGTGTGTTCAACAGCAGGAGACAAATTCTCATGATCATAGTAAACTGAGGCTGTCTTGAGAAACCCAGGCCAGAGGGTCACTCAACAAACATGAAATGTTGTACGGGGCCATAGTACCAATGCAGAGAGGTGGCCAGAGTCATGCACGGCTACAATTATGCCTAGGAATAGCCACTCCAGCCAGGACACCCATCTCTAAAAACAGAAAAAAATAAATGAATGCTGGCTCACTGCCTCCTCAACACTAGGGACCAGCGCCAGGTGGCAAGTGGTTCTGAATAAGTCAGGGAAGGTAAGTCAATGGAAACAGGACAACCCACGGTAGGTTCACATCTGTTTGAAAGACCCTGTGTTGATGGAACCTGGGAACCTGCTGCAGGGGGACCAGGAAAGCCCCAGGGAAGCCCACTGATCTCAGCTAGACTGTGTAGCCCAACCCACAGTTATGCAACCGCAGGGTTTGGGTCTCACCGCTAGATGCTTCTGGCTCCCACCTGTAAAAGGTGGGGACAGGTCTCCAAGGTCGTGGTCAAGGCCAAGGAGAGGATGTAGGTGACACACCAACTGTACATGGAGAGTGAAGGGTCAGGATGAGGGAGGAGAGCAGGCAAGGAGGGTCACTTCAGGGCTGGGCCAGCTGAAGATGGAACAGAAGGTGGCCAATGGGTCACCACAGCAGTGAGGAGTGAGGACAGCATCCTTTGCAAGCTCATCCCTCTTGCTGGTCCCCTCAGAGCTCCCCTGGACACCCCACAGAGGAGGTCTCCCCCAGTGCCCCCGACAGGATGAGGTGCCCCGCCCCCCGCCCAGTCACCGCACAACTGCAGTGTTCGTGTCAGTCCTCCCCCGTACAGCTACGAGCTCCCAGAAGGCAGGACTGTCTCTCTGGTGCCACCAGGGCCGGGCAAGGGAGCAGGCACCAAGCAGAGGCGTCAGCCCGACCTGGGTTTCTTTCCTCTGCCATCCGCCCTGAGAGGCCCCAGGTCCAGTTCAAGGAAGGCAGGAGGGGTGTGGAATGGTAGGCAAGAGCTTGGAGCCTAGAGCCAGAACAAAGTGGGGAGATGGACTGGAGAAGTGTGTGGCGCTGGGACCCATAAACTGGCTTTTATTGAGTACCTACTGAATACAAGGGTATTCCATTTACTTACAGTGCCTCATTTAGCCTAGCAACCATCCTAGGAATGAAAACTCTTTACCTATAAAACAGGATATTAAGCAGTGGAGCCAAGATTGCTCATCTCAGCTAAGCTATGGTGTGGCCATGTGCTCTTTGAGCTATGGCCAGGCCATGCTTTCTTAAGCTCCGGTCCCCTCCCACTTTGGGGAGGTGAATCTCCTCTTTCTCTCTCAAATTTACTTTCTAAATAAACTATGTTTCTAACCAAAAAAAAAAAAAAAAAGACTGCTCATCTCAGGAGAGGCTCAGGTCTTCCTTACCCCGGGTCCAGGGGCCTTTCCTGGGTTCTCCTTGGCCTGTGACCCCAAGTGCCAGAGCACTGCCAGAGAAGGGGGCAGAACTGGCAATCAGGAAGCTGTGCTCGGGTACAGACATGTCTGAAATGCAAGAATTCCCAGGGGCTCTGCTCCCAGCAGTAATCCCCGCTTTACAAGGCGGGACAGTCCCAAGGGCTCTCCTCCCCTCAGGGAGCCGGGAGCTCCATGCAGCTGATGCTTTGCCCAGCACAGGCTCAGGCTTAAGAAAACTAGACACAGCTAATGGTTAACAATACAAAATAATATTTTTCCTTCAAGCAATTAAATTGTAATACAGATCTCACTAATCCCTTCCTGCTCTTTCCCCTGGGATCTCAGATCAAGCCCTAGAAGAAATAAATTATGCACCGCCATTCCCCACTTGAAACCCAAGTTTGGAAGAATCTATGAGAAATAGTGCCTCCTTCACTCTGGCAGAAATCTGAGGGTGTTCATAATGGCTTCATACAACAAGTTACCTCTCCGCAAAGGCGGAACCCACGACCACCCCTTGCCTCCAGATCGATAAAGTCACTTCTCCCTCTTTCTCCAAAGAACGGTAGTGTATAAATGTGCATCTCACCAAACAGCTCAGAATTTCCCGTGGCCCCCTGTGTCCACTTCCCGGCCCCCATCCCACCAGGCCAGGCACCCATGGCCCTCCACTCTCACACCTCCCACCCCCACCTGGGTGCCTCTGGTCACGCTGCCAACACCACCTGGAGTTCCCTCCCCCTGGTGTTCGAGGGCCCACTGCCTCCAAGGAGGCTTGTCCTCCCCTACCCCCAGACGAGGCCATCCACTCTCGGAAGTGTTGCAGAACTCTGTCTCTCAAAGACGCTTCCCTTGCCACCCTGGGGGCAGCCTCTCCAGACGGCCACACAAGCCTAGGAAGAGAACACCTCCCCCATGGTGTCCTCATGCAACCCTCCTCCACTGTGCCTAGTATGTTAGGTGAGGCGAATCCATATTTCCTGGGCTGATTAATGCATGAATCCAGTAACTACTGAGACCTGCTTCTCTCTAGACCAGGGAAAGGAGCCAGGAGGAAAGCATGATGAGAACCTTCGGACACTGCCCAGCTAGTGGGGAAGGCAGTCACACGGCATGCAACCCTGAGAATGAGGCAATGACATGCACATGCCCTCTAAAGAAAGTGGAAGAAAGACAACACCATCAACCTGAGCAGGTCGCCCTGCCCAAAATCCTTCAATGGCTTCCCGTGCCTACTGAGCAGAGCTGGTACGTCCTTGGCTCAGCACTCGAGACCCTTCGTGAGCCTATCACCCTGCTCCCCACTTTCACTTCCTCCTCTAGTGGCTCTGTGCATGCATCTGCTCCCCAGCATCCTGCCAAAGGACCTCTCTCCATCCTTCAAAACACAGCCTGATCCCACCCTCCTCTGGGGGGCCACTGTCTGTTCCAAAGCCTCCCCTTACCCAGGCTGTGAGTGCTTCTGGGACAGCTTTGGGGTCTGATCCATCCCAACAGCATGTGTGGCCCTGCTCAGGAAGCATTGATGGAGC
>NW_007260480.1:338357-342601 GCF_000164805.1 Carlito syrichta
CCCCCCCCCACCCCCAGCCCCCTCACCATCTGCATAGTCCACTAACACTTACCCAGCACCTCCTCTGTGCCGGACATGGTTCTAAACGCTTGTCTGCCTGTATCACCTCACTTCATCCTAGCAACCTATGAGGCAGGTACTACGATTAGTATTTTACAGAGGAGGGAACAGAGGCACAGAGAAGTTAAGAAACTCACAGAGGTCACAAAGCCTGTAAGAGGTGGAACTGGGCTCAGAGCCAGTGGTTCTGACCACTAGAACCAATACCTCCATGTAAAATACAAGGGCCTCCACTGGGCTGGGGACAGAGTTATTCGAGCAACCGAACCCTTACATCTGAAAACCTCCCATCTGTACTTCCGTTTTCTGACATCTGCCCTCCTCTGTGCTGCCCAGGACAACATTCCAAGGACTCCCCACCCCACCCACCCCATCGCCCCAGACCAGACAGCAAACAAACAGGACACGATTAAAGAACCAACCAGAAAATCCCATAAACTCTCCCAGGAACACGCCCCTCGCGGCTCCAGTGCAGGGCGTCTGAGCTGGACGACCTCAGCCCACAGCTCTGAAGACAAATGCCACGGACGACGTCCTCTCGGAGCCCGCTCCAGAGGATGACGCCAAAGGAGTTCCAGGCGGTGATTTTCCATCCGGAAGACTTCCGAATCCCTGATGTCAGGGAACAGGAGCCAGAGCCAACGCGGGCCTCTGGGTCGATGTCCCATCACTCTCCCCAGAAGGCAGCTTCTGGCCACAGCCTGTGATACTTCCCTGTAGCCCAAGCTTCTCCCTCACTTAGGGTCTGAGAAAGCCCGGCCCCAGGAGGCAAGTCGTCCTCCCCTACTGCCTCCCAAGCATGCATCACCATCCATCAGGGAAGAGGATTTGTGAGCTCAGAACACCAGCCCATGGGGCCAAGGCCAGTGACCTCTGCTCAGCCGCTGCCTGCTGGGTGCCAGAAGACCAAGGATGCTGCAGAACGAGCCACCACCTGAAAGGCCCATGAGGAGAGATTCCAGCCACAGTGCCCCCCAGTCAGGCTGCCCTTCTCTGCCAGCCTTCCCCATCGTCCTCTTCCATAAAAACCAGCCCTCCACAGGCATGCCGTTTCCCAGTTTACGAGCCCCTCAACCCAGATGATCTCACTTGGTTCTGTGTGGGCAGCACCTTGACCCATTTTTCAGAGGAGGAAACGGGCTTGGAGAGTGAAGTGACTCACCCAAGGTCCCACAACTACTAATGCCCATCAGAGTCACAAAAGGAGTCACCTAAGAGTAATAGCAGGTGTGCTTATCATGGGCCACCCTGTGCTACACGTCTCACAGCCACAACTGTTCTTAATGCCTTGTCCTACTCTGTGAAGCTGCCTAACAAGATACAGGTTGAGCATGCCTTATCTAAAATGCTTGAGACCAGAAGAAGGGTTTCCGATTTCTTTGGACTTTGGACTATTTGCATTATACTTACCAGCTGAGCATCCCTAATCCAAAAACCCGAAATCCAAAAGGCCCCAGAGAGCATTTCCTTTGAGCGTCATGTCAGCAGTTGGCACTCAAAAAGTTCCAGATTCTGGAGCATTCTGGATAAGATTTACTCAACCTGAACTATAGACGAGGTGGCTTAAACAACAGAAATTCATTTCTCCCCATTCTGGAGGTTAGAAGTCCAAGATCAAGGTGCCAGCCTGGTGGGTCTCTGGTGAGGGCTCTCTCCCTAACTTGTAGATAGCCGCCTTCTTGCTGTGTCCTCACTTGTGGGGAGACAGAAAGCAAGCTCTCTGAGGACCCTTCCTATAAAGGCACTACTCCCACCAGGAGGGCCCCACCCTCATGACCTCATTTAATCCTAATAACCTCCCAAAAGCCCCATCTCCAAATACCGTCACGTTGGGGGCTAGGGCTTCAACATATGAACCGAGAAAGGGACACAACACCAAAGTACAGAGAGGCTGAGTGATCTGCAAAAGATCACTCAGCCAGAAGGAGTAGATCTATGGTTCAAATCCAGGCCTCTTTACCCAAAGCCAGGACTCTGGGCTGCCTCTATTAGTTTAACAGAGGCCAGCTATGTGCTCAGCCATGGCCTCAGCTCTATTACTTGAGGTAGTCCCACACTTCTCAAACATCCCAGAACCCCTGCGGTACAAGGCACTCAGCCTGGGCAACCAACACATAATGGAGTAGCAAGATGTTCCTGCCTGAATACTCCTTCAGGGCCACTGCCTGCCCTCACCTCCTGCTTGTGACAGTCCTACGCCCTAGATTCTATCCCCCTCCTTGCGTCCCTAATTTCAGGTAAGGAAGCTGAGACCCACAGGAGCAGGTGGATGTGAGAGGATCCAAAGCTCTGGGTTTCTTCCATCTGTGAAGTGCTTACATCCCGGCCCGAGGCGGCTGTCAAGGAGGAAGGATAAATAACAATGTGAGCTTGGCCTGCACCACACACTAATACCTGGAGCACAGAGTGAGGGCAGCTCCCGGGGCTGGGGGTCAGGAGTTGTGGGGGTTTTGTCCTTGTCATTGTAGAGACAGGATCTCGCTATGTCGCCCAGGCTCGTCTTGAACTAACTCCTAGTCTCCAAGCAATCCTCCCACCTCAGACTCCCAAAGTGCCGAGATTATAGGTGTGAGCCACCATGCCTGCTTTGAGATTGAGATGCAATTCACATACCACAAGATTCGCCCTTGTAAAGTACACTAGTGTTTTGTTTTGTTTTTTACTATGTACACAGTTGTACATCTATCACCACTATCTAATTCCACAACACTTTCTTCACCCAAAAGAAACCCATACCCGTTAGCAGTCACGACCTGCTTCCTCCTCCTCCCAGCTTCTGGCAACCCCTAATCTACTTGCTGTCCCCACAGATTCGCCTACTCAGGGCGTTTCCTAGAAATGGAACTGCATGATATACGACCTTTTGTGACTGGTCTCTTTCACGCAGCACAATGCTGTCAAGGTCTGCCGGCGTTGTCGCATGTGTTAGGACTTCACTACTTCGTATGCCTGAATAACATTCCACTGGACAGAGATACCAGCTTGCTTATCCATTCATTGGCTGATGGACACTTAGGGTTGTTTCCACTTTCTGGCTATGCGACATAATGCCTCTATAACATTTGTGTGAATTTCACAGACACCCGTTTTCAATGCCCTTGGGTGCAAACCCAGGAGTGCAGCCGCTGAGGCCAATGCTAACTCCGTGTTTAGCTTTCTGAGAAACTGCCAGACTGTGTTCTCCACAGCAGCTGCACCATTTTACACTCCCAGCCTCGCTAACCCTTGTTTGCGTTTGTCTTCTTGATGACAGCCATTTTAGCAGTTGTGAAGTGGTATCTCATTGCGGGTTAGGCAGGGTTTTGAGCTCCTGACTCGGGCATAGTCTTCCCTGTGAAGAGGGAACTCTGGGATTTGGAGCCTCCCAGAGTCTCAGTTCCCTCTTCTCCAACCCCTCCTCTCCTGTTAAAAGGAGTACTTACTGGGAGTGCTCGTGACAGGCTTGAGCACGATATTCCAAGCCCTGCTGAATAACCGTCCCCATTTTACAGATGCAGAAATTGAGGCACATTAAGAGGTGACTGCCCAGTCTGGTAAGTGGTAGAATGAGGGGTCAAACCTAAGCCAGAGCCTCGCTCCACAGCCTTGGCTCTCCACCAAGATCTTCTGCCTCCTGCATCAAAAAAGTCACTGCTACAAATGCCCACCGTTTGAAAATGAAAGAGCTGCACTCCCCATTCCTCTGCAATCAGCCCAGCCCCCCAGCCCAAGAGCCAGGCACACAGTTGGCATTTAATAAACATCCGTGGAAGGCAGGCAGGTTTTTCCCATTTCTCCCTCCCTGTGTTTGCCCATGTAGGTGACTTCCTCAGCAAATCCCTCTCTACTCCTCTCCATCAAGCGAGGCAGAGTGCTGTGCGGTCACATGGGGCTGGGCTGGAACTCCGGCGTCTAGGCTAGATCAGTATTCCCCCCTCGCTAGGCCGCCTCTCCAGGAGGGTGCCAAGGTTTCTTCCTCATGTGTAAAATGGGGATAACAGTACCCACTGCATAGGGCAGTGGTGAAGATTAAATGAATTAATACACAAAAGGCGCTTAGAACAGTGACAGAAGCCCACAGAAGACATCAGCTCCCATGAAGGAGCCTTTCCCTGACCTCTGCCCGTGGCCAGGGCAGGAAGCACAGAGTTGTGGCCTGCAGGGAGGGAGAGGCAGGGCTTGCTGGCTGGGAAGGGAGAGGGAAG
>NW_007260480.1:342621-364550 GCF_000164805.1 Carlito syrichta
GGGAAGAGAGAGACAGCTGACCTTGAGCCACCTGGCCTTGCCAGAACTTCCTTACCACTGCTCCGAGTTACATGCACAGCCCAGGCACTGGGCATCCCTGGCCGTGAACCCAGGTAGCAGGGTGGGAGGATAGGGGCTGCTCTCCAAGACAGGGTTACTGCCATTTGGCAGTCTGCCCTGAAACTCAACCTAGCCCAATCAATAAGGAACCAGGCCAGGTGTAGGAGCTCACACTTATAATCCCAGAATTTTGGGAGCCTGAGGTGGGAGGACTGCTTGAGCCCAGGAGTTCCAGACCAGTGTGGGCAACATAGCAAGACTTCATCTCTACAAAAAATTCAAAACTGAGCCGGGCATGGTGGTGTGTGCCTGTAGTCTCAGCCACTCAGGGAGGCTGAGGTGGAAGGATCACCTGGGCCCAGGAGGTCAGGCTGTAGTAGCATGATTGTGCCACTGCACTCCAGCCTGGGGACAGAGTGAGACTTGACTAAAAAATAATAATAATAAAAACCACTGTGTCAGCAAGGGACTGTTTGCCTTTGGACCTCAGCCACAGAAGATTCTGGCCACATTCTCTGCGTGTGAATACAGAGAATTCATAAAACTCTAAACAAAGAACCAGCCCTGACCACAGGCCCGGGTACCTTGTGCTCAGAAGCATGGCCTGCCCACAGGACTGTGTGGAGCGTGGCACTGGGGGCCACCACAGTCTGTCCCCTGATGGGTGCTACTGCTCCCTGAAAGGCCTCCGCTGGGCATCGAGGTTCTCTTCTGTTCATGAGACCTCTGGCTTCAAAGCCGGTCAGTCACAAGCTGCAATCTCTGTCCTGCCACTCAGCAGCCTGGGCAAGCAATGTCAACCTCTGGGCCTCTGCTGCGTGAGACGTAAAAAGTAATTCCATCTCTTCTGGTGGGGTCCTCATGGGAGCCGATGCTTACTGCATGTTTGCCCTGCGCCAGGCCCTGTTCTAATCACTTTCTGTGTGTAAGACCCCACTCCATCTTCACCACCGCCCTGTGAAGGAGGTTCTATCATCATGCCCATTTTACAGATAGGAAACAGACGCAGAGCGGTGTAAAGGAGACACTAGCACAGGCCCTGACACTGAGAGCTACTCAAAAGCCTGAGTCCCTCCCTCCCCAGAGTAGACTGAGGCAGGGCTTGTGGACCCTAATAAGAACAGGACAGACCTTGGCCCAAAGAGGCCGTGGAGCCTACGGTCCCCATGCAGCCTCAACACAAGCTTCCTAACCCCAGGCACTCAGAGTCAGGGGAAGGTGCTCAGATTCTGCCTGCCCAGGCTGGGAAGGCTTTCCAGCCCCCACCGGTAAGACGGGTTGGTGGATGGGACCATCCCTGCCACAGACTCCCAGTGGCCTCACAACTCCATGACCACGGCCAGCAAGACACAGGGCAAGGCGATGCACTCCTGACCCCTCCACAACCAAAACCGCACACACTTAAGTCTCTTAGATTTTCCTATTTTAATCAAGCCTAGCCCAGAGCAACATTCTTCAATAAGGGGGATTTGTTTAGCTTGTTCTGAGAATCAGTGTTACCTACTAAAGAAACAACCCTGCTCCCTCAGTGCCACTTGTGCATTTAAGACGGTATATGGCCTTTAAAAATTCTTCTCTCCCCACTTGGAAGCAACGTTTGCTCACCACCGACGCTGCCGAAGTAGGGTCTTCCCCAAGACTACCAAGCCCAGAACAGCACCAGGATCTGGTTCCTGCACGCTTGCTGTCAGCACAACTTTTAACCCCTTATAATACAACTTTTAACCCCTTATATTACACCTGTAAGCAGGTGTTATCAATCCCACCTTACAGAAGGCAAAATCAAGGCACAGAGAGGGGAAGTAACTTCCCCAAGAACACAGAGAATGAGCGGCAGGGCCATTCACTTGCTCGCTCCCTGTGCTCAAGAGGCTTCTAATTGAGTGTCATCCACACAGCCACACTACCCTAAGCCCGGTGAGCCATGAACTGTGGTGAAGAAGGGGAAGGGTAGGGAAGGAGAGAGGAGGGCAGAGGAGCTCGTTTCAGGGCAGAGGGAGCTTGAGGAAGATCAACCCATTTCCAGGAGCCCAAGGTCTCTCCGAGAGCAGGGACGGAGCAGGTCTGACCTAATGTGGGATAGGCCTCAGCTCTGTGGGATCAGTAGCCCCCAAATCTTGAGTAAGTCACTCCCCCTTGCAGCACTGTCTCATGGTCAGGGAGAGATTCAAGAGCACGAATGCTGTTTGTCACCTTCCTGGGAAGCACAACCCTGTTATCACGTCTGTTCTTCACAGGGGTGCCATCTTCCCATTCTGCAGATGAGCAAAGGGGGGGCCAGGGGAAGGGAAGGACAGGAGAGCCTGAACTTACGGCTGCCCCCAGCGCGTGCTTATCAGGACCCTGGGCCCAGGACCAAAGGAGGCCTTTGGCTTCCCAGGTCTCCTCCTAGGCCGCGTGCTGCCTCCTGGAAAGAGCAAGCAGATACTAACTCAGTTCAGAACCTTGCATCTCCTGTCGCATTTGACTCCCATAACAACCATTTATCCTACAGGACACAGAGTCCTGGGGAGACAGCCACCTGCCAGAGGCACCCAGCTGGCAAGAGCAAAGCCGAGGATGAGTCCTAGCTGGCTGGTGTACAGACAACTTCCCCACCAGCCCACAACCTTCTCCCTGACACTGCATCTCAATACAGACCAGATGACCTTGCCCCAGGGAGATGGCAAGTGATGATCAATCAAGGCGCTTGCACAGAGAAAGTTGGTGTTTCCAAAAGCGAGCCTCTCCACGTGGGAGGGGGAGGGCGAGGAACCTTTCCTTCTGTTGTCTGTCAACCTCTGTCCCTGCAAAGCAACAAGTCAGCTAGCCGGAGGCCCCGTGGAGGAATTTTAAAAATGAACAAATTCCATCTTCTCTCCTTAATTCTCAGGTCACCTGCCACCAGGTGTCCAGAAAAGGGCAAAAGGCGAGTCCTCTGGCTATGCCCAGTCCTGTGGTCAGCAGCCCCCAGCCCCAGACTCCTTGTGAGGCGATGGGAGGCAGGAGGAGGGAGGAAGAGGGAAGGGATGGGGCCTTCCATCTCAAGCTGTTTCCACTTTTTATATTTACCCAAATCCTTTAATTGACCTCCATGGAAAGACTCCCGATTAGGCTAATCCTGCCTACCGAGCTTTCCCATTAATGCTCCCGGGAAGTCTGAGGAAGACCGAGGGAACACCCCAGGTCCTGGTGTAGCCGTGGGCCAGCCCAACCCTTGCTGGCTGTCTGCTGCCCGTGCACCAACCCACTGGAGCAGCCTGGGCAGTATCGGAAGGGCTCCAAAATCGGAAGGACTGGGCTCTGGCTACAATCCCCTATTGACAGTGACCTTGTGCCTCATTTTATCTTTAATAATGACAACGGGGGGGGGGGGGGGGAGGGGTGATGGAAAAAACAATAATCATCATGACAAAAGCACTGGCTGACATACCATGGAGCACACCCTGGGGTTGATATTATCATGGTGTCCATACAGAAGAAGGACCCAAGCGTCGCGAGGTTTAGTAACTTGCCCAGGGTCAAAGACAGTGAATGGCAGAGCAGGGACCTGAAAGCTTCCTGGGACTGCAGTCAGCATTCCTAGCCCTGTGCCATCCTGACTCCCCTTCAAGATGGTCTGCAGGAAAACCTGGCACACAGTAGGTGCTCCATAAAGGAGTGTTCTCTTCTCTTCCCTCTTTGCAAGACAGCTGAGAGTTAGAGGGGTTCTTTATGCCCACTTACTTCTTCCAGAGCTCTATGCAGCTCAAGTCCCTAGCTGGGAAGCACTGGCAAACAGTCCCAATCCGAGGAAAGGGACCATGTGCCACCTTCAGCATCTTCCACAACAAGCTGAGGGGGGAATCCACCTTCAAGGCCCCACCAGGGACCGCTTCCTTCTCTCTGAATCTGGCTTTCAAAGGGGCTTTCATTTATCGGGCTTTAATGTCTCACATGATTTAATCGGAAACACGTGCCTTGTAAATATCGTCTGTCATGTTCCATTAGGTTCATAGGGAAAAGTACAAGTCAATAAACAAAGGTTGTAGCATAAATCTACCTTGAACACATAATACCTCAAATAAGAAAATCAAAACACGTGTGGCCTCTGACCTAAGGAGTTTCACGAGCAGGAACTTGGGGTATAGTCAGAAACATTTCTAAGTGTTCATAATTAATAGAGAAGCTGGGGCTGGCCCGTTTGCATAGTGCACGAGGAGGAGCCATTCAACAAAGAAATCTGCTTTGCCAGCACCTGTTAAATCACAACACACCCCTAGCTGGATCAAAAACTGAATTTCTTCACTGTAGAAAGGCCCAAGAAGCTGCAGCCACTTCTTTTTTTCTTTTTTCTTTTTTTGAGTTGGAGTCTCACTCTCCCCCAGGCTGAAGTGCAGAGGCACAATCATGGCTCACCACAGCCTCAACATCCTGGGCTCAGGCCATCCCCCCACCTCAGCTTCCTGAGTAGCTGGGACCACAGGCACACGCCACCACACAGATTCTTATTTATTATAGAGACGAGGTCTCGCTATGTTGCCCAGGCTGGTCTCAAACTCCTGGGCTCAAGCTATCCTCCTGCCTCAGTCTCCCAAGGTACTGAGATTACAGGCGTGAGACACCATGTCCGCCTAGAAGTTTCTGCTTTAAGGATGGGACATTTCCCCCCATTTTCCTTGTGTGGGGGAATCAGGGATGATGGGATAAAAGCCCCCCCCCCTTCCAATCTTCATCTCTGGCACCTCCCAGGCTGTTCCGAAGCTCTGAAAAGAAGATGAGGAAAAGATGAGGATGAGGTTTCAGGGTCTCAGCCTAGAGTTCAAGTCCCAGCCCTGACATTTAGGACTATGAGGCTGTTGCCTGTGTCCTGTCTGATCTTCATCTAATAGGAAGACAATTAATATGCCACATGCTACTGCAGTGTTCTTGCTATTAAAGAAATCAAAACCACTTATTGATCTTGTTTCCCCAAAAAGAGATGAAAAAGAGCACTCACCATCTTAAATGAGGTATGGGACAAAGATGGGGCTCACATATCCCTAACACGTGCCCTACTCCGGCCTGGTGTTTTTGGACACCCAATCAATCCACCCTCGATGAACCTCTCCCCAGAGGTTTGAAAGGAAAGCAGAGCTGATGGCAGTCTGACACAGTTTTCTCAACTGCCAAATGGCGGTTGTCACCTCCTCTCACAAAATTGTTACAAGAAGTAGTACTCAAAAAGGAATATTCAAGAATGCTACCAGAAAACACAATATAAATATGTCTCCCTTTTATTTTATTTGTTTATTTAATTTTTCTTTTTTTGAGTCAGAGTCTCACTCCATCACCCAGGCTGGAGTGCAGAGGCACGCTCACGGCCACCCCAGCATCGGCCCACTGGGCTCCAGCGATCCTTCCACCTCAGCCTTCCAAATGTCCGAAACTACAGGCGTGTGCTACCATGCTCAGCTAGTTTTTTGATTGACTGTAGAAACGAGGTCTCGCCAAGTAGCCCGGAGTTGGTCTCAAACCCACAGAGTCAGGCAATCCACTCGCCTCAGCCTCCCAAAGTGCTGGGATGACAGGCTTGAGCCACCACACCCAGGAGATCTTAAAACTCATCTCATCCAGCCCCCTCATTCTGTGGCTTTAGGACTGGGACTCAGAGAGGGCAAGGGACTGGTGTCACCCGGCAAGGGCAATATTTATTTCCGGGGCATCAAGAAGGCAGCTCAGGAACAGAAGGCACTTGGACATAAGTTTTAGCAGGCCCCCTGTGACCCAGCTTTCTTCCTGGCCCATCCCCCAAGCCTGGCCTCTGGCTCCCTTCCCCAGGAAGTCCTCTATGGCTGCCCCTCTGAGTACTGGCAGTCCTGAGGTTCAGGCACACTCCATGTGAGAATACAGCATGCACACACAAAGCCCGGAAGTGCAACCTCTGCCCGTTCCTGTCTCACCTCCAGGTAGACCAGCAACTCCCTGAGGAAGCCTGCCCAGGTCCAGCATACAGCAGCACTTACCATGGTCTTTCTTTGTTTACTTGCTTACTGTCTGCCTCCCCCATGGAATGGCAACCCCATGATGTCGCAGGTCATCCATCTTGTTCAGCCCCATATCCATGTCTTGATGTGTCAGGTACACAGTAGGCACTCAAAGACTATTTGTTGAGCATATGATTAGCTGAATAAATGGAAGTGGGTATCCATCCTATGCTTCCGTGTATTACAGATGTATGAACTGGCAGGGACTTTAAAATCAAGACCAAGTCACACATCTGCCCCCAGAATCTGATATAGTGCCTCACATATATTGGGATCTTAAAAACAGACTTATTGACTGGGCACAGTGGCTCATGCCTATAATCCCAGAACTTTGGGAAGCTTAGGCAGGAGGATCAGTTGAGGCCAGGAGTTCAGATCACCCCAGGCAACATAGTGTGATCTCATCTCTACAAAAAAAATCAAATTAGGCTGGGCTCAGTGGCTCAGTCTGTAATCCCAGCACTTTGGGAGGCCGAGGTGAGAGGATTGCCTGAGCTCGCGGGTTCAAGACCAGCCTGGACAACTTGGCAAAACCTCGCCTCTACAACAAATAAATTTTTAAAAATCAGCCAGGTGTGATAGCATGTGCCTGTAGTTCCAGCTACTTGGGAGGCTGAGGTGAAAGGATCACTGGAACTCAGCAGGTCAACGCTGGGGTGGCCGTGAGTGTGCAACTGCACTTCAGCCTGGACAACTAAGGCAGACTCCGACTCAAAAATTAAAAAATAACAGCCAGGCTCGGTGGCTCAGCCTGTAATCCCGCGCCTTTGGGAGGCTGAGGTGAGTGGACTACCTGAGCCCGTGGATTTGAGACCCACTTGGACAACTTGGTGAGACCTCATCTCTACAATAAATCAAAAATGAGCCGGGTCTGGTAGCGCACGCCTGTAGTTCCAGCTACTTGGAAGGCTGAAGCGGAAGGATCGTCGGAGCCCAGCAGGTCGAGGCTGCAGTGGCCAGGAGCGGCCACTGCACTCCAGTCTGGGTGACAGAGTGAGACTCCAACTCAAAAAAAAAAAAAATTTAAAAATAGAAATAAAATAATAAAATAAAAGGGAGATGTATGATATATGATGGCAAGTGCCTTTAGTTCCAGCTACTCGAGAGGCCAACAGAAAAGGATTGCTTGAGCCCAGGATATCAAAACCATCCTGGGCAGTGAGAACTCATCTCTACAAAAAATAAAAAAAATTAGCTGGGTGTGGTGGCACACACCTGTAGTCCCAGCTACTTATGAGGCTGAGGCAGGAGGATCACTTGAGCCCAGGAGGTCAAGGCTGCGGTGAACCATGATCATGCCACTGCACTTGTCCCTCAACTCAAATAATAATAAGATTTGTTGATGGTGTGAAAGTGAATGAGTGGGTGGGTAAGCGGGTGGTTCCTGGCAGTTAGGTGGCTTCCTGGTTAGTTATATGAATGAGTGGCTGGGTTAGACAGCTGGGTGTGTGAATGGACAAATGGGTGAATGGTCAGGCAGGTGAACAGAGGGGAGGGAAATCATCACTCAGATGTACTCTCTGATCTGACTCCTCTCTAAAGGAAGGGCAAGGTGTTGGTGGACCCCCCCCTTAGTGTCAAAGCCACACACACCCCATGAGCTCCACACAAAGGCAGTTCAACTCACCTCAATATAACCTAGTGCAAAACACATGCAGGGCATGCCACGGGCTTGGCGCTGCTTGCTGCAGAGTGACAGGGACAGATGCGGGTGGTGGTCACACAGATGGCATGAAGGCAGAGTTGGGGGGAAGGCTTTATTGTCGGGGGGCTGGTGGGTGGACAGATGCAAAGGGACATGAGCATTCCCACAGATGTACAGGACAGGAGGGGGTACTGGAACAGAAGAGTGGGGGTGGAGGGGAGGACAAGTCATGAGAGACCTTTGCCTACATTGTAACTTCCCTGAGGATGGCATGTGCTCACACACAGACAGTCCTTGAGCTTCAGACCCCTACTGGGATGGCCCATTCCACTCGGAGGAGGGGGTCCTTTCTCCTGAAGCTCCCAGGAGCCCAGGGTGCTGCCCTAGGCTCCCCAAAGCCCCCACACGCCATCCCTCTACACCTTGGGTGAGTACTGAAAATCCACTCAGCTCCTCTCCAGACTATAACACTGTACCTGCACAAGCAGCCGCGGCCTTTTTCTTTTTTTTTTTGAGTTGTATTTCACTCCATCACTCAGGCTGGAGTGCAGTGGCACACTCACAGTCATCCCAGCGTCAACCTGCTGGGCTCCAGCAATCCTTCCACCTCAGTCTTCCAAGTAGCCAGAACTACAGGTGTGCGCTACCACGCCCAGAGAATTTTTTATTTATTGTAGTGAGGAGGTCTCGCCAAGTTGTCCAGGCTGGTGTCAAACCAGCAGGCTCAGGCAATCCACTAGCCTCGTCCTCCCAAAGTGCTGGGATTACAGGCTGAGCCATCAAGTCAGGCCACAGCCTGGCCTTTCATATTTCGCATGGAGAGTTACGCACAGCCATGGGGCCATGAAGTCAAGTCCCCAGGAGCTGTGCGATGCAGCGGCCCTGGTCAGATGTGCCACATCCCCTGGTATGCTTTATCTCATTTGTCCCGACAAGCCTGCAAGGCAGGTGGTCTGAGGCAGATAGGAACGGAGGCTCAGAAAGGGGAAGGGACCTGCCCGAGGTCGTGCAGCAAGAGGACCGGTCTCACCTTAAGCTCTGTTGCTTATAAATTCCTCGGAGGCTCTGTGCCATTCTTCGTGCAGACAGTGACACCTACCTCACAGGGAGGATGACGGATTTCCAACAAGCAAGGGTCTAGAAGGGCCAATCCCACCACTCCACCCGCCCAGGCTTGGCACCCCTGGGAAGGGCTCCCTGAGCTGGCCCTGCAGGCTCCGCGAGCCCTGGGGGGCCGTGAAGCTCTGACACGGGCCTGTCACGCTCGTGCAAACACGGTGCCTCCCGCAGACCCCCAGCACATGTGGGAAGCCAGTGCCAGGCACCCTCCCACGCATGTGAATGTTCCTAAACAGAGTAATTAGAGTGGTGTTTAGGTAACTTTTACACAGGCCCCCTAATCAGAATCACATGTGGGAAGGAGTCAGTGATGGTGGCCGGGCTGGAGGGGGCTGGTCAGTCCCCTCCTCCTAACACAGTGGCCATCCCTTCTGCTTCCCTGAAGTTTCTCTATGTACATGCCCATCCTGTACTCCAGGACTGAAACTACCCACACCCTATCACAGGTCAAAAGGAAAGCACTTGGGGTTCCAAGGCCAAGCCACCCACCAGTACCTCTGCACTCACAGCACCGACACACCCAAAATCAGACTTGGAATGGACCTCCAAGACCCTCTACTGGAACTACCGTGTAAACCAGCAGGTGAGGAAACTCATAGGAAAGGATATGCTCATCCAAGGCCACACCAAGGGCTCAATGATCCCCACACCCATGTGATCCTCCCAAAACATGTCCTCACCTTCCCCTGGGAGTGTTCTTTCCTGTATCTCTGTCATTATACAACATACACCTGTACCACAACATCACACTGGGTCCCACAAACATGTACAATGATTATGTATCAACTACAAACAAAAAAAAGGGAAGTAAAATTTTAAATTTAAATACATGAATGAATTAAATAAAGTTCACCTGCTGGCTGGGCTCGGTTTGGGAAGCTGAGACGAGTGGATTGCCTGAGCCTGTGGGTTCCAGACCAGCCTAGGCAACTTGGCGAGACCTCGTCTCTACGATAAATCAAAAATTAGCCAGGTGTGGTAGTGCGTGCCTGTAGTTTTGGCTACTTGGAAGGCTGAGGCGGAAGGCTCTCCGGAGCCCAGCAGGGTGACGCTGGGGTGGCCATGAGCATGCCACTGCACTCCAGCCTGGGTAACTGAGTAAGATTCCAACTCAAAAAAAAAATCTCACCTGCTTATTCTCCAGGAGGGGAGAGACAGCAAGGAGTTTGGGCCCTGGGGTCGGCCAGACATAAGTTCAGAGTCTAGCTCTGCCTCTCAGCGGTCCTTAACAAGTGCCTTTCCCTCTCGGAGCCTTAGTTTCCTGTCTCTTAAGTGAAGATCACAATAGCAAAATGAACTATTTTACTAGCCCAATGGGAACCACTTGGTTCAGTGCCTGGTATGTAGCATAACCTTAATAAGTAACAGTCATTCTTAGATGAACTAACATGCTTTCCCAAAAGAGCACTAACTGTGGAGTCAGAAACCCATGGTTTTTCATCCAGTCCCTCCTTTGATTTGCTATGTGGCCTTAAGTAAGTCACTTGGGATCTCTGGGCTTCAGTTTTCCCATTCGTCTCATGGGAAGGCAGGACCTGATGACCCTTAAGGCTTTCACTGACACAGCAGCCTGTGGGTCCATGGGTCTGACGGGTCCTGAGAAGTAGCAGGCAATGCCCCAGCTTCGTTCTCATCCTCATTCAAGGCCCAGAACAGCCTGAGTCCAACCTTTCTTTCTGGCCTCGCTCCGGTCACTTTCAGCCACATCTCTGCTCCCCCAACACCAAATCCCTCCCTGTTGCCCAGCACACCAGCTCTCTCCTGCGGCAGGCCTTCTCAGACAGTCTTTCCTAAGCAGTGTTCCTCAAGCTTCTGTGTGCACAGATCACCTGGGTGTCTGTCAAAAAGCAGATCTGGATGCAGCAGATCTAGGGTGAGGCCGAGACTCTGCATTTCTACTAAGCTCCCGGAGGATGCCCACACTGCTGGTCCACAGGTCACGCCTCACGTGGTGAGCGCCTAGAATGCCATCCTCCCTGTTCACCATCTGGTCAAGGGCCTCCTCATCCTTCAAGGTCTGACTCCAGCAACCCTGCTGCTGAGAAGCTTAAACCCACAGAGGAATTCACAAATCCTGCAGGCCTTCCATGTGTACACCTGGGAGTCACCTGCCAACGTGCCTGTCACCACAAGCCCCTTGAGGGCAGGGTCCAGTCCAGGACTTGGCAAAGGAGGGGTCAGTGAGCATCCCCTAACTAAGGTCACAGGCAGTGGGGTGGTTCTCAGACCCGCCCACAGGGTCCGGCAGCCAGAGTGACTGGCAGAGCCCACCCTCCTCCCACCATTCCCCAGGACTTGACCATGCAAGGCCCTGTCTCGTCCTACTGGGGCTCTATTTCTAGGCACCGCAGGTGCAGGAAAGAGTCACCAGGGGCTGAGGGCTATGGCATGGATTCTTCTTTAACACCGCCGCACACATGGCACCTGCCAGAAATAGCAAGTAGCAGAAGCCTGAATGTGAATATGGATCCAGGAAAGCAGAATCAGAACGTGAGGCAGAAAGAAGTCGAGACAAAAAGACGTGGAGGGAAAAAAGAAAAATAGAGACAGTATAAAGAGAGATGCCAAAAGGGGTAAACAGAGATGACCATGGATAGACGAGCTGACACAGCATAAAAAGAGACCGGGCACACCAGAGAGCAAGCAAGAAAGAAAGAGACGGAGGAGAAAAGACACTCTTAAAGGCAGGGACAGCAGCGAAGACAGTTGTTGACTGACCCTGAAAGGCAGTGACTGACCAGACAGTGTAGACAGCTTCCCATAGCAACCCTGGTCCAAGGGCTGTGGCCTCCCCAGGCAAGAGCATGTGTGGCCAGACAGGGCAATTCCCAAGACTTTCTCCCCTGCCTCCCCCTCCCCTACAAATTTACCAAGAAAGATACAAAAAAAACTGGAAAGAGAAATTTGGGTTTTGTTGTTCTGAAGATGAACAAGGCCCGAAGCTAGAAGGACTGACTGAGCCCCAGAAAACAGAGACACCACATGCTCCTCTGCAGAGTTCCCAGCAAGGTGTTCTCCTCCCTGGTCTCAGCTCCTTCAGCTGCAGAATCACCAGAAACTGCCTCAGGGTGTTAGAAAGATGAAATGAGCAACCCAGGAGTTTAACACCAGATCGCAGCACACAGCTACTTTGTCAGCGGTCACCGCCCTGGAGCTGCGGATTGGGTCACGCAAATCCCCTCTTCCTTAGAGCTTGGGGTGTTAAGTCCTTTCTAGCCGGTGTATCTCACTTGAGCCTGACAGGAGCCAGGACATGGATAATCATGCCCATTTTCCAGAAGAGAAAACCAGTCCCCTAGCCCTCAAGACAGTGTGAAAAGTCTGGCCCACGATGGTCTGACTCCCGCCCCCTCCCCATTTCTTCGACTCCCCTTCCCCATTTTTTTCTACTGCACCAGATGCAGACAGCATCAAAGTTAAGGTTCACCAAGGGAAGGTGAGCTGGAAAAGCACGCCAGGCAGAGAACAGGCCGTGCAAAGGCCCTAACAACGGGACAGCTTACCGTGGCTACAGCAGAAAGGTCAGTGTGGCCCAAGTGTGGGAGGGAGGCATAGAGTGATGCAGAAGATGTGAAGGGATGCCACCTCTGCCTCATAGGCCAGGCCAGGAGAGGAGGCAGATGGAGGGCTGGAAACAGAGTGGGCTCTGGTATGGTTGGCATTTTAGGTTATGATGACCCCGGCTGCTGGGCACAGCAATGGGCACAGAGAGGCAAGGGTGGCAGCTGGGAAACCAGCAAAGAGACTCCTGCAACTGCCGGGAAAGAGGTGCCAGGAGTGGACCAGGCAGGGTGTGCAGGTTCAGGATGAGGCAGAACCACTAGCAGAGGGCAGCGAGAAGGAGCTGCCAGGCAGAGAGGCAGCCAGGGCCATCAGGAGGGTCCCCTGCCCCACACACTACTGCTGCAAGGGCCAGGGAGAAGGAGGCAGGCTTCGCACGGGGTAGCCAGATCTGCCTCGCAGGGGCCACAGGGACCCTGACAAGAGCTGTCTGTGGACAGGCGGGGCAGAAGGTGGGGTGGTAACAGGAGGGGTGTGGGGCCCAGGAAGGCACGCCAGCTTTGCTCTCTTTTCTTTTTTTGGATTAGAAAATATAGTTTATTTAGAAAGTAAATTAGAGAGAGAGAAAGAGGAGATTCACCTGACCGAGGTAGGGGAGGGAGCCAAAGCCAGAAAACATGGCCTGGTCATAGCTCAAAGAGCACATGGCCACACCATAGCTCAGCAAGGCAATGGCCGGCTTTGCTTTCCAAGCTGGCAGGTCAGGAGCCGTCTGTGTGCTGATAAGATGACCCCCAGGGATCAGACTCATGCTGCAGCAGAGGTCACTGCAGACACACAGCCACCACAGAAGGGAGGGGGTTGGATGCGAAGATGTCGAAACCGTGTGGCCGTCAATAAAAGAGGGGCACTGCCAGCACCTGCAGAGCAGAGGGAGGCCAGGCCTGAGCACACCTGCCAGAGCCCCCTCGACGGGCTGGTACAGACAGGTCAGTCTTAACCAGGGTGAGGGCCCGACTGAAAGCAACAGAGGGAGGGAGGGCCAGGGGTTAAGGGTGTCTGCGGAGGCGTGACAGACACTATGCTGGGTAAAGAGAGAAGTGGGGACATGAGGGGAACAGGGAGGCAATGGACAGGGGGAAAGGGTGGGTCAGTAGAGGTGATATCCTCCTGAAGCCAGACGGTGGTCATCAGCAAGGGAGGAAAGTCCTCAATCTCAAAGGAGGAGACCAAGCAATTAACAAATGGAAACCCAATGAATGGCAAACCGAAACACAGGGAAGAGGGGAAAGATGGTTTAAAATCCTAAATGTCTCCTCAGAGAAGTATGAGAAGGTACTGCACTCATAAATGGAGGCAGAATGGGAGAGTCAGAGACCCTTAGAGACGGCTACTCTCAGGAAACAGATCAAAAAGACAAAGAATGAGGTAGTTTTTTAAAAGATAAATGTACGCCAGACTCGGTGGCTCAGTCTGTAATTCCAGCAATTTGGGAGGCTGAGGCAAGTGGATTGCTTGAGCCGGTGGATTCAAGACCAGCCCAGGCAACTGGCAAGACCTCATCTCTACAATAAATCAAAAAAATTAGCTGGGCGTGGTAGCACACGCCTTTGGTTCCAGCTACTTGGAAGGCTGAGGCAGAAGGATCGCTGGAGGCCGCAGATTGATGCTGGGGTGGCCATAAGCGTGCCACTGCCTTGCAGTGTGGGCGACAGAGTGAGACTCTAACTCAAAAAAAAAAAAAAAGAAATGTAGAGAATCGGCCAGGCAGGGTGGCTCACACCTGTAATCCTAGCACTTTGGGAGGCCAAAGCGAGAGGATTGCCTGAGCTCAGGAGTTCGAGACCAGCCTGGGCAACATGGCAAGACTGTGTCTCTACAGTATGTCAAAGAAATTATCTGGGCATGGTGGCGCACACCTGTAGTCCCAGCTACTTGAAAGGCTGAGGCAGAAGGATCACCTGAGCCCAGCAGGTCAAGGCTGTGGTGGCCATGAACATGCCAGTGCACTCCAGCCTGGGAGAGAGACACTCCAACTCAAATAAAAAAGAAAAAAGAGAAAGAAACATAGAGGATAACTACAGAAAGTTACATAAACACGCAACTAGTGAGATCTCTAGAAAGAGACAGAGAAACAGTATGCAAACAAAAGACTAATACAAGAAAAGGTCTAGAATTGAAGGTCATGAGTCTCCAGGGTCTACCACGTACCTAGGCCAACAAATGGGGGAAAATCCACATCAAATTTCAGAACACGAGAAATGGACAAAATATCCTGATACCTTCTAGAAAACTGATGGGGCAGGATGGGGGAAATGCATAATCTATACAAAGTATCAAAAATCAGCAGGCATCAGACTTCTCAACAGCAATGTGGGAAGCCAGAAGGCAATGGGACACTATCTTCACAATTCTTTTTTCTGAGTTGCAGTCTCACTCCATCGCCCAGGCTGGAGCACAGTAGCACACTCATGGCCACTTCAGCGTCGACCTGCTGGGTTCAGGTGATCCTTCCTCCTCAACCTTCCAAATAGCTGGAACTACAGATGCATGCTACCACACCTAGATAATTTTTTAATTTATTGTAGAGATGAGGTCTCACCAGGTTGCCCAGGTTGTTTTCAAACCTGTGAGCTCAAACAATCCCCTCACTCTGACCTCCCAAAGTGCTAGGATTACAGGCTTGAGTCACCACACCCAGCCTTCAAAATTCTTAACAGGATCACCGCTGAAGCCAGGCAGTCTGAGTTCAAATCCTGATCCTATTAGATGTAACTGGGCACGTTACTTAACCACACTGGGTCTCAGTTTCCTCAACTGCAAAATGGGCACAACTATAATCTCTACCACCACTTCAATGCATCGGTAAATGAATCCACATCAGCACAGTGCCTGGTACACGGTAAGCATTTAAAGATGAGCTCTTATTAGAATGACCCTGCCAAACATTCATCAGAAGTGAGACACCTTCACCCAGGCATCCTTACTCACCATTCTTACGAAGCCACTGGAAGACATGCTCCAGCAAATTACAGGATTAACCCAAGAAAAAGGAAATTGCAATGCAAAGGACATTTGCCTTTTGAGGGTACCAGCATTTGAATATCTTTCTTCTACCGAGAAAATTACCTTATAAGGTAAAACCCCCACTCCAACCCAACACACACACACACACACACACACACACACACACACACACACACTGAAAACATCCACTCCCGAAAACCCTCTGTCTCCCCACAAATGTCACCCTATCCTGACCACACTGTAACCCAGTGGGCTCCATCCCCTCCCTACTTTTTCTCCATAGTCTGTTCCATCATTTGGCAAACTTTATATTCAGCTTGTTCATTTGATTACACACTTCTCACGAGTGTAAACTTCGTGAGTGCAGACCTTTTTGCCTGCTGGCTTGTTTTGCCAGCGTCAGGAGGTCGGGCTCACAGCAGGTGCACAATAAAAATGTGTTAAGTGAAAAAAATACTAGCTTCCCCGGCCTCCTTGCAGCCAAGCAAGCTACAGACACATGTCCTAGGCTCTGCTAAGAAGAGGTGTCTACCGCAGAACACAACTCCAGGATCAAGTCCATCCTGCCACTGGCGGCAACAGGGAAGTCAGCTGCAGCCCCACCAAGGCAGCAATGCAGGCTGTGCATCTGGGCCCAGCGGTGTTTCCATGGGCCAGTCCTGGGGTGGGGTTTGGGTAAGGTTCTTGACCAAGAAGCTTTCAAGCCTGGTCCTTCAGCCTTCGTAGGCAATTCTGAGAGCCATCCCACATCCTTTTAATAAAATTTCTTTTCTGCTTAACTCAGAGTTTGTGACACACAGTGAACAAAAATACAGGGGCCGCTACACCCAAGAGCTTGGAAGAGAAGTCCCTGGAGGTCCTCTGTGCAAGGATGTATGGTACCTAACCAGTGTAGGATGTGGGAGAGAGAGAACTCAGATAACCGAATATAGCTGAGCATTTAAGAAAATAGGACAGACAGACACCTGACAGACTGATGGAATACTTGGGGCGGGGAATGATGACAGACCCATAAATATAAGATGAAGCAAATTAAAAAATAAGTCAGATGAAACCCCAGGAGAACAAAAGCTTGTACTGTACTAGACGGGAACGTTGAGATGGCGCATGGCTTGATTCAACTTCCTGTTCCAAATGTAACCAGTCTGCTGAAACAGTGGACTCCAGAGGGTGCTGTGGAAACAGCTTTGTCCTTATTCCCAGCCCACCCCACCCCCACTGTCCCCTCTAAAACCCCATCTGCAGATTTGTTTTTGTAGAGATGAGGTCTCACCAGGTTGCCCAGGCTGTTTTCAAACCCGTGGGCTCAGACAATCCCCTCACTTTGACCTCCCAAAGTGCTAGGATTACAGGCTTGAGTCACCACACCCAGCCTTCAAAATTCTTAACAAGATCACCACTGATCCACCCCCTGCCCATGTAAAGTCTGTGGAAGTCTGGAAGTTTCCTTAACTTTGCGGGACATTTGTAGATCATAAAACATCTTCTAGATACATTGAGTTCCAAGAACCGTCTCAGTTTAGTAATTAAGATGTCCTGTCCAGATTAATAATCTCAATTCGGGCCGGGCACGGTGGCTCAAGCCTGTAAACCCAGCACTTCGGGGAGTCAAGGTGAGAGGATTGCCTGAGCCCACGGGTTTGAGACCAGCCTGGGCAACTTCGCGAGACAATAAATAAATAAATAAATAATTAGCCAGGAATGGTAGCACGCACCTATAGTTCCAGCTACTTGGAAGGTTGAGGTGGAAGGATCGATCACCTGAGCCCAGCAGGTTGACACTGGGATAGCTCTGAGCATGCCACTGCACTCCAGCCTGGGCAATGGAGTGAGACTCCAACTCAAAAAAAAAAGAATCTCAACTCTGAGCTTCATTTACAAATGTCTCCCCTCCCCCAGCTTCGGGTCTGCCAAGGCTGGGGAGCCTGGGCAGGGTGGAGGGGCAGTGTCTCAGACCCCTTCCTCTGTCCACTAGAGCTCTCTGGGCTCAGAAGCCTAGTGCCCACTAGGTGACTTCTGTGGTTCCCCAGGGAGCACTCCTGGTTGGCAGGCCCACCTTGCCCCACTGCATCCCCGGGGACCTCCAGATTCTTGCCTCTGCCCAATGAGAAGGCCTCCTGGGCATAATCCGTTTGAAAACGACCATCAGGCAAGGTCCCCTGGACGCAACCTCCGCCCCCATCGTTGGCAGAAACAGAGCAGCCGCCTCTCGTCACTCTGCCACCAGTCACAGCCTTTCAACTTCCATATCTTCAGGCATGGCTCCCATGGCATCGTGCTTAGCTTCTGGGGCTCAGCCCAACTCTTCAAGGGGTCCTCTTAGAGTCCCTCTCATTTGAGCTGTGGTGAGGAGAAAGCAGTCCCCTCCCTGCCCACCTGGCAGGGGAGAAGAAAACATCACAGCTTCTCAACAACTCTCTCCGGAGAAATCATCCCTGGGCTCTTCCACCTCAACCATTTCACAGCCTCCAAGCAGAGGCCCAGCAAGGATCATAAGACCAGAGTTGAGTTTAGGTGTCTGCGGTCCTGCTCTGGAACGCGGCAGACGATGCCTGCTGTCAATACCTACTGTCTTGGAGCTCAGCCAGACCCACAATTCCCACATCACCATCCCATTACACCCAACGGCACACTGGTTTAACCAAACTAGAGCAGGAGGCGGGTGCAAGCAGGTAAGATGGGGGAGAGTCTAAGGGAACCAAATCCCCTACAGAGAAAAGAGAATGCTCGGACACTGTGGGTGGAACGTGAAGTAATACAGTCATTATAGAAAACAATATAGCCGGGCTCGGTGGCTCAGCCTGTAATCCCACGCCTTTGGGAGGCTGAGGTGAGTGGATTGCCTGAGCCCACAGGTTCGAGACCCGCCTGGGCAACTTCGCGAGACCTCATCTCCACAATAAATCAAAACAACTAGCCGGGCGTGGTAGCACGCGCCTATAGTCCCGGTTACTTGGAAGGCCGAGGCTGAAGGATCACCGGAGCCCAGCAGGTCGAGGCTGCGGGGGCCAGGAGCGGCCACCGCACTCCAGTCTGGACCACGGAGTGAGACTCCAACTCCAAGAAAAGAAAGAAAGAAAACAGTATAGAGGGGCCTCAAAAACTAAAAATGGGACCCGGGTGTGGTGTCTCATACTTGTAGTCCCAGCACTTTGGCAGGCCAAGGCGGCAGGATCACTTGAGCCCAGGAGTTCAAGACCAGCCTGGGCAACATAGCAAGACCTCATCTCTACAAAAAGTAAAAAAAAAATAGCTGGGCATGGTGGTACATGCCTGTAGTCCCAGCCACTCAGGAGACAGAGGCAGAAGGATCTTCTGAGCCCAGAGGTCAAGGCTGTGGTGAGCCATGACTGTGCCACTGCACTCTAACCTGGGCATCAGAGTGAGACTTTGACCATCCCCCTACCAAAAAAAAATAATAATAAAATAAACTAAAACTAGAACTAGCGTATGATCCAGCAATCCCACTGCTGGGTTCACATGCAAAAGAAAGAAAAGAAGCATATCAAAGGGATATCTGCACCCCATGTTCACTGTAGCACTATTTGCAAAAGCCAAGATAAGTGTCTATCAACAGACAAATGAATAAAGAAAACGTGGTATATATAAGCAAGGGAATATTCTTCAGCCACAAAAATGAATGAAATCCTGCTATGTGCACCGACATGGATGGAACTGGAGGTCACTGTGTTAAGTGAAACAAGCCAATCACAGAAAGACAAATATCACATGTTCTCACTCATGTGTAGGAGCCAAAAAAGTGGCTCTTGTGGAGGTAGAGAGTAGAATAGTGGATACCAGAGACTGGGAAGGGCAGTGAGGAGGAAAGGAAGAATAGAGGCTAGTTGGTGGTACAAAAATACAGTTAGACAGAAGGAATAAGATATAATACTGCTCAGCATTACAATAATAATTTGGTGCATAGCTCAAAATTGCTGGAGGAGAGGAACTGGAAAGTTTCCAAGATAAAGAAGGAGCGCTGGATGTGGTGACATGCACCTGTAGTCCCAGCTACTCGGGAGGCTGAGTCAGTAGGATCACTTGAGGCTGCAGTGAGTTATGATCATACCCCTGCACCCCAGTCTGGGCAACAAAGAAAAACAAAGCAAAGGACGAAGATATAGGGAGAGGGACAAAGGGAAGGGGAAAGAAAGGAAGAGAGGAAGGGAAGAAAAGAGGGAGGGAATGGAGTGCCAGGAGTGACAGACGTCCCAACTGCCCTAGTTCCATCATTACACATTGTATGCATGTATAAAAATACCACCAGTACCCTCCAAAATATGTACAACTATATATATCAATACAAAGAAAAAAGTGTGGCACATAGTAGGTACTCAATTAAATTATGCTGAATGACTGAAAGGAAAACAATCACTTTTTTTTTTAAAAAGAGAGAGAACTAAATCCTCTTATCACCGTAGGGAACCAATAGACAGTGAGTACGACAGATCCAGAAACAGAAGCAGAAATCTAATTTTGAGTGGCCTAATCCTGGCTTCACCACTACCTTGGACAAGTTACTTTCCTCTCTGAGTCTGTTCCTTCATGTGCAAATTGGGGATAATAATAGTAACTCCTTCCTAGAGCTCCTGGGAGAATTAAAGGGATTATGTTTGTGATGCATTCAGGGCGTGACTGGAGCGTGGTAAACTCCATGTAAGGGCTAGCTACAGTTGTTTGTTTTTTTTTTTTTTGCGTTGGAGTCTCACTCTTGTCTCTCAGGCTGGAGTGCAGTGGCATGCTCCCAGCCACCACAGCCTCGACCTGCTAGGTTCTGGTGATCCTTCCTCCTCAGCCTTCCAAGTAGCCAGAACTACAGGCCCACACTACCACACCCGGCTAATTTTTGATTTATTGTAGAGATGAAGTCTCGCCAAGTTGCCCAGGTGGGTCTCGAACCCATAGGCTCAGACAATTCACTCACCTCGGCCTCCCAAAGTGCTGGGATGATGGGCTGAGCCACCGCTGTTATTGTTTTTGAAACTGAGATGTATGAAAATGCTAGAAAGAAATGACTCCGTGAGTTGAAGCCAAGGCCACCGTGTGCCACAAGTCCACATACCTGGTACGCCCTGGCCAAAGGCAGCTGCCTCGCAGGAGGGAGACAGCGAAGGCAAGGAGCTCTCTTTAAAGCCTTGTTTTATTAAGTGATTTTTAAAGCTGTGTTTGGCTTTATTTTGCTAAAAATAAGAGTGTATTTTTAGAATGTTAATAAGACAGGCTACCACAAATAGCAGTAATAACAAACAAGGGGACTTGGTGAGTGACAAAAAGAAAGCATAGAAGGAATGACACAGGAAAGTCTTGGAAATAGTACTACAACAATTCACATTTTTACTTCAAAATCATCATTTAAAAACATGTTAAGACTTGTTAAAAAATATCAGCAATAGTCCAGGCTCGGTGGCTCAGGCTATAATCCCAGCACAAATGAGGGGATTGCCTGAGCCCGCAGGTTCGAGACCAGCCCAGACAACTTGGCAAGACCTCGTCTCTACAATCAATCAATCAATCAATCAATCAATCAATCGATACATAGATAAATAAATAAATAATATAGCCAGGCGTGGTGGCGCACTCCCGTAGTTTCGACTACTTGGAAGGCTGAAGCGGAAGGATCGCCTGAGCCCAGCAGGTCGACGCTGGGGTGGCCATGAGTATGACACTGCACTCCAGCCTGGGCGACAGAGTGAGACTCCAACTCAAAATATATACATACGTATTAGCAACAAATGATGACGAACAAAGTATTAACCCCCTTAACGTAATGTAAGCACCTGAAAAGATGTCAAGTGTTCAATTTTACAAGTGAAACATCCAGACGGCCCAACATAAACACTGATTTGTGAAAGAGGAGACCAGGAACTTTGAATCGACATGTCACATGTTCAACCACACAAACAATAGAATAAACGCATGATGAAATGATAACCAGATGTCACTTCTGCCTTCAAACTGGGAAACTAATTTCGAGACATCAGTGAAGACACAGGGCAGTAAGTTCTCTGAGAAGGCGATGCCTGCAACTGGGAAAAGCTGTGCAGCTTTCCAAAGAGCTATGTGGTCACGTGTGCTCGATGTTGCTACCCTGTAACCTAGTAATTTCCACTTCTGGGAATCTAGCCTAAGAAAATAATCAGAAATGCAAATGAAGATTACCACATATAGTCACTGCAGCATTACCTATACTGGAGGAAGAACTGGAAAGTTTGAAGCATTATTATGCACATGTAAGTAATATAGATATACATATCTGTTTGTATGCACATAAACTGTCTCTGAAAGGTCAGACAAAAAACAGAGGGGCCCAGCGCAGTGACTCAAGCCTGTAATCCTAGCACTTTGGGAGGCCAAAGTTAGAGGACTGCCTGAGCTCAGGGGCTCAAGACCAGCCTGGGCAACTTGGTGGAACCCTCTACAATAAATCAAAAAAATAAGCTGGGCGTGGTAGCGCACGCCTGTAGTTCTAGCTACTTGGAAGCCTGAGGCGGAAGGACTGCCTTAGCCCAGCAGGTCGAGGCTGCGGTAGCCATAAGTGTGCCACTGCACTGCACTCCAGCCTGGGTGACAGGGAGAGACTCCGACTCAAAAAA